>NW_022881665.1:0-90099 GCF_003369915.1 Drosophila miranda
TGCTGTGTCTGTGTTTTGTGTGTGTTCGCGTGTGTGGCGAGCCAATAAATATGGTGCTTAAGCCAACATCAAGCTACATGCTGGGGGTCTGGGTGATGCCTGGTGCGTCTCCATTGTGTGGCAAACTGTGAAACTGTACGAAGGCGTTGGAGCATAAACAGTTTTTGACATTGTCGGCCGAAGACACATGCTAATGCCGGCCCAGACCCAGACCCAGGGCCAGCAACTGGGTCTTGTCAGTGAGTGCTTGTGGCACGCGGAGAAATGAATGATCACTATGGAAGCTTAACATATCATGGAGTTGGACGCCTCATTTTGTAAGACAAATATAAAAAATTAAAGCAAATAAATAAGAAGAAAAAGTCTCAACAAAGAAAGTTCAATGAAAGAAGGCGCATATGCCTTTAAGATTGGTGACTTCTTAGAGGAAAATATTCCACCATTGATCGTCGGCACAATACAATGAATCTTCTGTTAATCCAATTGATAAGCCCTGTAGCATAATGCACAATATCTCAATTATATCCATGGTTAGATCAATTCCTTCAGTTCTTTTGTGGGTAGCTTAACGAATAACCACTTGAATCAATGAATTTTAGGATAGGCGTAATATTCGGTTTCCTCGCACGGGGTCGGCATTTTCTGGTAGTGTAGGCCTGGATACATACATATGTGCCTGGGTCGTTGGCCGTTGGTCGGCATTGCCCAGTCAGCCATAAACGTTATCTCCTTCTGGCAACCCGCCCAAATGCCCTCACCGTTTTTCCATCCTCCTGGCAGCTCCTGGCCATTCAGCCTCAATCTGCTCGACATTGCGACAAAATGCATGAATAGCTACTGCTGCGTTTACTCCCAGCCTGTTGTTGTCGGAAGGGGGAGCCCCTGTTTGTAAGAGCCTACATACATATAATATAAGTCTCATATCTATAGAGCGACATACCCGTACTATATCTTTTTTGGCCTTTACAGCTCTCACCGAGATTCACGTTTTTAGGGTCTCGGCCTTTGGACTTTATGGACTCATTTCGTGACTGAACGTGATGTGAAAGTTGTCGACAACATACACACACAAACGCCGAAATAGGGACACAAATAGGGACACGCACACAAACACACACAACGGTATAGCAGAGATGGCTCACACGTACGTGGTTTTGGGTAAACCGATTTGTCATTATTATTGAAGACCATAAAATCCCTCGGCCCATGGCCTTATGCATGGCCCATAGACCATCGACGACTATGGACCGACCAACCACCGCAAAACGTTTCGCTCTCCGGCTATGAATGGGTCACGCCAAGTCAAAACGTTTAGGAAGCGCTTAAAACAGCATACGTAGATGTGGACACACTCACGCACAAACACAGAAATACAAGTATGGCAATAGACAGAATAGGGGAACGGAGTGGTGCAGTGAAGGACACGCTCCAGGTATCATGTATCATCACCACATCACACATCAAACGAGCAAAATCCATCGCAGACATTTACTCCAGGCGAGACATGTGTCGTCTGCCGTGTGCCGCCCTGCAGGCTCCGGCCCAAAAACTATGCAACACAAATGTCAATGTTATGAAAGCGTGAATGGGAGAGAGGAACGAAGGAACGTGTTTGGACTTGAGCTGCAGATGAGTTGTAAGTCATATTTTGCAGTCCCTGTAGAAGAAGCTTGAGTTCTCGGGTATTTTCTTTTCCTATTATTTGAAAGTAAACCTCTTTCATCGAATATATAATGCCTGGACAAACCATAGACCACTTATGGTTTTGGAAGGCTGAATCTTTTCATTCAGCACCAGCCATATGTTCGTATGGTTTCCTATCTTCAAACGAATTTACACTGTGAAAACATCTGGCACACCCTGGACCCTATATACGCTGTCCAATATCCGGTGACACTTCGCTGCAAACGAAATAAAACATTAACGTGTCTTTTACAATGATTTTTAATTGAAAATAATTGTCTTATTAGCACTAATAGAGGATATGGGAGCCTTTTCTTTTAATTTTTCCTGATTGCTGTTCTTCCTTCCTCGGTGTTATGGGATTTGCTTGTAGTGGAGTGGGATGAAGGGTATACAAATATAATTATCACAGGATGCAATAATATAATGCGAGGCGCACCCATTCAAATAAACTTTTCCATGCTCGGCACAAATTCCACTGGAGTAGTTACGTAGGAGCAAGACGGTGCGGCGCACCAGGCTCCGGACTCTGACCAGCAAACCTTAAATGGTACTAGCGAACAGATCTCCAACAGCTAATTGTAGAGAATACATGGGAATTCCCAACAAGTTTCTACATTGCGCCAGTCATAATATCAATTTCGTGGTAAATGATGCCGTTAGCACTTTTGTGGAATTCCAGATTTTCATCGATTTCCATCGAACGTTGGGATCTGCTATCAAAATTCACCGCCGAATCAGATTCAACTTTAAAAAACGACTTCCGACTAGATCGACCAGTAGGGCAAATACCATATCAGCAATAAAACATAGTTTTTTATATAATTAGTTCTTGAGAATCCCATAAAGATGAGCTTAGTCAAAAAGTATTTATTTGAACAAAAATGATCAATTTCAAGATTCGATTCCTTTACGAGTTCATACACCGTATATTAAATTAATTATGCATTTAAAACTTTACAGACATGGCATAACTTGGACCAGTCAAGTAGAATGGCTCGAATCAATTAAGTAAAAAGACAGTAAAACTGGTATTAAATATGGCAGAGATCGATCTCCATTTAAAAAAAAAGAACCGTAAAAGAAAAGTAAAAGCTTCTGATGCACTAACAACACCTAGCAACACACTTCGAACCAAAAAATATTTGTCGTTTAGATTAGGGGCTTTAAAATTGTTTAATGAACTGTAGTTTTTTTACTTCGAGGTTTTTTTAATTTTTAAAAACTGGTTGTTTGAGATGCAAGCTTTTTTGGCACCTATGTGTTTCAAAAATGAAAAGAGATTTCGGGTTAAACTTTATAATTCGTATTTAATCTTGGTGGCTTAGCGGAAGCCGATTGCTTGCTATTGCAGATAAACCTATGCGAGAATCGATATGCAACCAATGCGCAGAGGGGTTAGCATAGAACTAAACTATAGACGACGGCGTTAGATCAAAGTGATTGCCGAAGTGGCGGCAGCAGATAAAAGGAGCGCAGCAGCTCTGCAGAACGTCAACGTTTTACAACATAGGCGGCTCTCTCTGCTCATACAATAATAATGTTAAAGTTACGGTTATTCTTCAGCGGCTGGCCGAACATACTCCCCCCGTTGGGAGCTAGTCTCTCAACAGATTCCTTAAGGGGCAGCAAACATAGCCGAGTGACGGCCCTCCTGATGTTTTCTGAGGATGTCTTCAGGTCAGCGACGCGACACACTCCGTCCTTGCCCAAAACGACATCGACCACTCTAGCAGTGGCCAACGCATTGGAGGAAGATTTTCGTCCTTCACCAGAACGAGGTCGTTCTTGCAGATGTTTTGCGCGGGGGTACGCCACTTCGCGCGCTCTTGCAAAAGAGTGAGATACTCTTCGCGCCAACGGCTCCAAAATATTTGCTGTAGTTGGGTGACCCGCTGCCAGCCATCCAGACGATTGTAGTTCAGCTTCGTTAGGTCAGGCTCGAGGATTTGCTCATGGGGGCGCCTAAAAGCAGATGAGCAGGAGTCAAAACGTCCAAATCATCAGGATTTTCTGAAAGCGAGAGCAAAGGGCGAGAGTTAACAATTGCAGTGATCTGACAGATCAGAGTGCGCAGCTCGTCGAAGCTAAGCACAGATGGTCCAACTGAGCGGTACAGGTGATATTTGCGGTCTTCACGGCCGCTTCCACAACCCGCCAAAATGCGGAGAGCGAGGTGGGATGAAACGCCAGTCGATCGAGTCAGCAAGCAGGATTCGTGGACCTCCTTCATATGCGGTTCGCTCAGACAAAGCTTCTTTAGCTCCAGAAGCTCGTTCTTGGCCCCAACGAAGTTTGTCGCATTGTCCGACCAAATTTGACTTGGCCTTCCTCGAGTGGAAGTAAAACGCTTTAGTGCGCCTAGAAACGATGCGGTGGTCAAATCCTTTACGAGCTCCATGTGTATAGCCTTAGAAGTGAAACAGATGAATACGCTAATGTAGCAATTGATCGGAGGCCTCGTGCGGATTTCTGATCGGTAGAAAAAAGGTCCACAGTAATCTACTCCAGTGACTTCAAAAGCTCGAGATCCTTCCAAACGTTCCTTAGGTAGGTCTCCATGATGTGTTCGACCATGCCCGGCCTAGTCTGAAGCATCTCACACATCTGCTGACGACCCTTGACACTGCTTAACACCTTCAATGGGCCAATATTCCAGCCGAATTTTGGATAGCAAGGCGCGAGGTCCGGCATGGAGGTTTCTTTCATGATAATATCTTATCAGCGCAAAGGTAATGGAATGTCCCTTTGGCAGAATGAGCGGGTGCTGAGCGTCAAATCCTAGCGATGAGTTGCCAAGACGACCTCCAACTCTAAGTAGTCCAGAATGATCGATGAACAGGTAGCGAACTAATAGAACTGGATTTCATGACTTGACCATTGCGCCGAATCTCCTTTATGTCTATCCACAAATTTGCCAGCTGAATGTGTCGAATTAGAAGATGCGTTCCTTGCTGAATATCAGAAACGGTGAGTCCTGGATGCCTAAGACGATGTATAAATTTATGCATGTAGGCGAATGTGCGCTGCATGCGAAAGAATGAATTCGCAAATTTGCACCCGGACGTGAGATCAGCATGTGGAGACGTGATTAGCAATCCTCTCTTGCGAAGCTCCAAAGTTGCTATGTTGTTAGATGGAGATACAGGCCACTTATCCTTGGAGCCTAGCAAAAAGGATGGGCCGTGAAACCATAGCTCTGACTGGATAAGATGGTTGGGAAGCGAGCCTCTCGAGAGAATATCAGCAGGATTTAACGATGTGGGAACATAGCGCCATTCCATGGCTGCCGTCAACTCTTGAATTGATGCACTCGATTTGCCACGAAAACTTGAAATTTAGCTGGCTCGTCCTAATCCAAGATAATGCTGTTGACGAATCCGACCAGCAATAGAACCGACCTGTAAAGATTCCCATGTCCTTTACATTCTGCATGATTTTCGCAAGCAAATGGGCTCCGCTTAATTCCAGCTTAGGAATCGATATAGTCTTTTAGCGGCGCCACTCGCGACTTTGAGCAGAAAACGTGGCTCAAAGACTGGCTTCCCTGGACACGACATACACGCAAGCGCCATATGCTTCTAAGCTGGCATCACAGAGATCGTGAACTTCTGTAGCACACTAGAACGAGGAAATGAGATCCGAGAAATGCTTGCCAAACTATTTCTCAAGTCCATCCAAGTTGATGCAACGCTGAGGGTAGGCTTTCATCCAATCCAAATTTTCTCTCCAAAGCTGCTGAAGGAAGATTTTGCACTGACAATGACTGGATTTATCAATCCAAGAGGCTCGTAGAACCGCGCAATCGTAGATAAAACCGACCGCTTTGATGGCTTTGAGTTTGTGTCCAGTGCGGACAAGGCAAAAAGCAGCTGATCCGAAGCAGGGTCCCACGCTAAGCCGAGAGTTTTGGCAATGTCGCTTCCATCATTAAACTTTAGGAACTTCTCTATGTCATCTTCAGGGGTTCCCTCAAGTACTTCCTGGTGACTGGAGCACCATTTCCTAAGTCTAAAATTACCACGGGACAGTAAAGCTGATGTTTGGTGCATCTTGTCCATGACCTGTGCGACCGAATTACCGCCCGAAATAAGGTCATCCACGTAAAACTCCTGCCGCAGAGCAGCTGAGCCAAGAGGGTAGGACTCACCCTCGTCGATGGCCAGCTGGGGCATTGCGCGGACCGCTAAAAATGATGCAGCCCTCGTCCCGTATGTGACGGTGTCTAATGTGTAGACTTGAACCTCGACTCGATGGAATCTCGCAATAGGAATGCAACTGATACAAATTGTCGGGTGGAGACACTCGTACGCAGCGTACATTTTACAAATGTCCCCAGTGAGAGCGACTGGATATGTTCGAAAGCGAATCAATATGTTAAACAATGCAGGCTGAATAACAGGGCCTGTCATCATCACATCATTTAGAGAATATCCAGTTGATGTAGCTGCGGATCCAGTCGAAAACGACACGGAGTTTTGTCGTCGTACTCGTCCTCTTTAGGACACAGTGATGAGGCAAGAAATATTTGCAGAGACTACGGGAATCAGGGTTGACTTGGTGCATATGATGCAAATCAATGTACTCCTCATAAAGGCGGAATACGCTCCTTGAGTGTAGGATTTCGCTCCAGTTTTTTCGCTCCAGACTGATGAAGCTTTCGATAAGCTGAGCATAGAATTCTCCTAAACGATCAGTATTGTTATTTAGCGGCAGACGAACTGCATACTCCCGGATGGCAAACGTGAAGGTGGCTTACGAAATGTGCTCACAATCGTCTTCTTCTTTGGTATTCAACCAGCTCCAACAATTCTCGACTTCCAAAACATACGAAGAGTTTAATCCAACCTTGCTTCCATCTCAGCTATCGAATCTGGACAATTGTGCGTAGCCAAAACGCGAGCTTGATACTTCTGTCCACGCCAGATTACGATCACCAAGCCGGGTCTTCTGCAGAAAGGCAGTCATCGGTGAGTTTGATTTGCCTACGCAGAGGAGATCATAAAAAACGCTCGCACAATGAGAAGATCAACCCGTTGAGGATTGAAAAAAATGCAGATCAGCGAGGCTGAATGTTAGATGGAATACGCCAATCGGATACTTTACTGTCATACTTGGTTGAGAATCGGTAATCGTGGGGGCGTATGAGAGCAGTAAGTGTAGTTGTGTAAGCAGGTGCGAGAATGCATACAAATGCTTATCGGGTGGATCCTCAGTAGAAACGCTGGTATCGCCCAGCCCAGAACAGTGCAGACGATTGAGTTCTCCTAAGCTGAAGCTGCTGGGCGAACCTGGATGTGAACGAGATCAGCTGCGATCCTGAATCTAAGTGGCACTACAAGGAACTAAACGGAGACGATTCTTTACGAGAACCACGGCTGTAGCCAGAAGCACGACATCAGAGTGAAGACTTGGGCAGCAAGAGAGGTAGACGAGGTAGAGACGAGCTGCTAGCAGAATTTTTGAGCAACGGAAAGAGTGTCCGGTTGAACGGCCAGATCGGGAGGAGTATACCTGGGCAGCCTTGTGTTGTGGGCTGTATACTATCGAAGTGCAACAAACTATGATGCCTACCGCCGCATACTCGACATTTTCCACTATTGCATGCGCGGGTCCGGTGCCCCGGCTTTAGGCAATTGAAGCATAGGGAAAGCTTCTTCACTTCTTTGTGGCGCAGCAACGGTGAGAGATTTCCGAATATCTTGCACGAGTATATTCCATGGCCCGCTGAGTGGCAAAAGACGCATACAGACGGGTCGCGGAAGAGTTGGAAGCTACAAACGTTTTCTTAACATGCGTATAGGAATGGTTTTTTCCACCTGATCGCTACTAGCGTGTGTCGCTGTAGCATATTCCAACCGCTCCATTTTCTGGCAGCGTTGCTGCAAGAATTCGAAGAATTCCTCTGCGGTAGGTATAGCATCCGACGATGTGTGCTCCTCCCATTTGGTTTGCGTCTTCGAATCCAACTTCTGCAGCAGCATGTTGATGACCATGAATCCTGAAATCTCCTCAGCAGTTCCCAATTCTGCAACGCTCGCATGTGTAAATTGACAGCAAACGAAAACTCCCGAAGCCTTTTAGCAGAAGGCGAGTCTACCCTCTTTAGCCAAGAATCTTCTTGATGTGTGCCTGGAAAACAAGTCTTTTGTTATTAAAGCGTTTATTAAGTATATCCAGAGCCGCACGATAATTGGCACTGGAGAGCTCTAACGATCGAACCGAATCCAAAGCCGCATCAGCGAGGCAAGAGCGAAGGTGCTGGAATTTCTCGATGTCACTGAGATCCGCATCCGCTTCAATCACCGATTTGAACATTGCAATAAAATCCGAGAACTCGACGTATCCACCAGAAAATTTAGGCACTTCAGCTCAGGAAGTCGCTGCTGGTGAGCCATGATGATGGTACTATGTCCGGAATGGCTTGGCAGAGTCGTAGAATGGGCAGCGGCGTGTGACTGGCTTACTTCAACAGCAGCCAGCAACTCAGCTTTCAACGATATGAAAAGAGTATCGAAGATTTCGCGCAGCTCACTCCCAATCTCGTTTTGATCGAGAGCCTCCAACTCATTATGGCTTATTAAATCTCTCTCGAATTTCTGCCAACATATCAAGGCGCACCTCGACTTCCGCGGCGGTCAGCTTATCGATTTTATTCCCGCGAAGGATTCGCCAAGCCTGTGCAATCGATCATATAATGACTGACTTTTATCGCTTATACAGACTCAGTCTGGAATCAGCCACACATATTTCCGCCGCGCCTGTATTCGATCGTTGTCCATGTTAACCGTTGTGCAATTCGACACAACAACGGAAAATGAAAATACCGCTTAAGCGACGATGTATAGACGCGAGAGCGAGAATGCAAGACACGAAAATCAAGAACCGCGGCTGCAGCTGCGCAGAGAATGAGAGATTCGACGCTTAAAGTACCGGAATTTGTCTATAATATTCCAGCCGCACTCTTCACTGAATTTGCACTTTAAACTGTTTTTTCAACGTGCACCCAAATGTATTTGTTGGTAGTTAAACTACCAACAGCAAAATATTGTATAAATAATAAGTGTTTTAACGGAACGCGATTAAACAATGGTTTTATATCACGTCGGGGTCACCAATGTTTGAGATGCCAAGCTTTTTTGGCACCTATGTGTTTCAAAAATGAAAAGAGATTTTCGGGTTAAAATTTTATATCTCGTATTTAATCTTGGTGGCTTAGCGGAAGCCGATTGCTTTGCTATTGCCAGATAAACCTTATGCGAGATCGATATGCAAACCAATGCGCAGAGGGGTTAGCATAGAACTAAACTATAGACGACGGCATTAGATCAAAGTGATTGCGAAAGTGGCGGCAGCAAGATAAAAGTAGTTGCCGAAGTGGCGGCGGCAGAGAGCCCTTTAGCGGAGAGCGCAGCAGCTCTGCAGAACGTTCAACGTTTTAAAACATAGGCGGCTCTCTCTGCTCATACAATAATAATGTTAAAGTTACGGTTATTCTTCAGCGGCTGGCCGAACACTAGTATTGTATTGTATTTTGTATTGTTATATTTAGGAAAATCTTCTTTTTTCACAATATTTCATCGTCAATAACACAGCTTCACTCCACACTCGGAAAAAATGTTTGTGTGTGTCATTAAGCATTATTTTTGCGGAAATAGCCTACACTGAAACTAAGGTGAAATCGGAACTCTTGCAACATTAATTTAAATGGTAAAAAGTGTTTTCCGCAGCATGGGTGCCTTGTTTGCTCGCAATCGACTATAAACGCAATCGTGTAACAACTTCGCAGGAATATTTGGCGGTATTAAACCACAATAAGGACGATTATTTGCGCCGTTTCGTAGCGGTGGATAAAACGTGGATCCACCGCAACACATATCAAACAGCAGTCAAATCATCTGGGACGAAGAATGCCACGGTGAATCTTGGACTGTTTTTTCGACATTTTTTGGGATTCACACGGTATTATCTACTTTGAACACCTTCAAAAGGGTAAAACAATTAAATGAGGATTTCAAAAAGAATCGACGGCATTTCCACCTGGACAATGCACGGGTGCAAACATGTGCAGTTTCCATTTCAAAGTTCATGAATTATTTATTTATTAAATTAACAAATTATCTGTTAATAATGGTACTTAGATTAAAGGCGGAGAAAGATAAGTTAAAAGTTAGCTAAATTTTAAATGATTATAAATATTGCATGCAATTAGTTTTAAGAGACAGTTCAGGGGGATAGGGTTTGACAGAGGGAGTTATAATTATGGCATAAAACCCTAAAAGGTTCATGATCAGCATAATTAGACCTACATATGGGTAGACGGATAGGCCTAAAAGTACGGGTAGGTCTGGATGGAACGGCCAAGTCAATCTGACCCAAGAGAGTTTGGGAGTCAACAGTCCAAGAAGGAGCTTGTGCACGAACATTACGCCATTGCATATTCTGCGATGGTGGCAACGACGGCAGGTCGATAAGATTTAGCTAGACCGGTAGGGTGGCAAGATTCTACCCGAGTCCAGTTAAAGCTCCGAAGGGCAAAAATCAAAAATTGCTTTTGCACGGATTCAATAACAGCCTGCTGCTCTTTATACTGCGGGCTCCACACACAAGAACAATACTCCAATATAGGACGTACTAACGAGATGTACAGTTGTACGGGTCGTCAAACTCCTTGGACCAACGCTTGATGAACGCTAAAACACCCTTAGCTTTATTTACAGTTGCAGCTATATGGGTGTTGAAACACATCTTATGATCAAAAAGGACTCCGAGGTCATTTGAACTCGAAATTCGCTCAAGGACATGATTTCCTAGAACATATGAGACAAAATGAGGTGCGCGACGGTAAAATGTCATAAAGTTTGCATTTGGAAAGGTTCAGAAAAAGAAGATTAGTTGAACACCACAATAGTAGTTCACTTAGATCAAGTTGAAGGCGTGTGTGCAAATACAATCAGAGTAAGAAAGACAGATTTTGACATCATCAGCATACATTAGTGTAGTAGAGTATGTTATAACTTGAGGAAGGTCGTTCACAAATAAAATAAACAGAAGCGGGCCCAGATGACTTCCCTGTGGCACACCTGAAGTAACATTAACAGTATTTGACAACACGTTAGAAAACAAAACACGTTGAGTACGGTTAGAGAGATAGGACAAAATCCAATCTAGAAGATTCGTTGGAACCTAATAAAGAGAGCTTTTCAATAAGCAGAGCATGGTTCACAGAATCGAATGCCTTGCTGAAGTCCGTAAAAACTACATCCGTCTGCAAACCAATTTGAAAACCCGGTGGATGTTGAACGATGTCTGAAAAACCGTGTTGCGACGGAGATATCAAGCTGCAACAAAGATGTTGCAGTTGCCGGGTGACCAGGAACTCAAGAAGCTTTGGGATGGCGGAAAGCTTTGCGATACCCCGATAGTTTTCAATGTTTGATCTTGAACCTTTTTTGTGAAGCGGAATGATGTAGGACTCATTCCAAATTACTGGGAGACAAGACTGTTCCAAGGAGAGGTTGAAGAGAAAGGTCAAGGGCTTGCAAAGGGACTGGGCACAGTGTTTTAAGATGCAACTTGGTACCTTATCTGGACCCGCAGAAAACGATATGTCCATAGATGACAAACCTTCCAGAACAACGCTTTCCTCGAAAAAGGGCAGAAAAATGCTGTTAGCTTGAGGTAGCTGGTACGGATACGGAGTGGATGCGTTGTAAATATGAGACGAGTACGTTGTTTGGAAAAAGTTAGCGATAAATTTGCAATACCAACAGCAGAAGCTTCTGTTTTTTTCTGGTAATGAAGGGACGGAGGAAAAAACGTTTGACTTGCGCTTAGAATAAACGAACGAATAGAATTTTTTAGGATCACTACGAAAGTTACTACTACATTGTGAAAGGTAATGATTATAACACTGACTATTGACGGCAAGGAACAGAGAGCGAGCGGAGGAGTATAGAGCTAAGGCCAACGTGGAGCCCGACTTCTTGGTTACTTTTATAGAGCCGGGATTTATTAATTTTTTAAGTATGACAAATACTTGGAGAACCAGGGAGGCCTTGGACGATACAGGTAAGTGATATCTGGAACAAACGTATTAAGGGCGGAGTAAATAGAATATAAAACGAGTTAACAGTTGCATCTATGTTCGGTAATGAATAAAGAAACGACAATCAACACGCGAGAGATGTAGATCTAAATCAATAAAAGTTTGTTTTGCGAAAACACTTTATGTGAAAGGAGCCATGGAACTGTCAGCACCTCTAGATTGTGTACACTCCAGTGATATCAACAAAGTTGGATGGTAAGGATCTTCAGGGAGAGATATTGGGCTTGCTCTAGATACAGTAGCAAGAGAACCATCGTTAACAAAAACGAGGTCAAGAAGTCTGTCCTAATGTTTTTAACGGCATTAATTTGGACAAGGGAAATATCCGTTAGCCATTGATAAAGTCATTATGGCAATTGGGAAACAACAGGTTAGCGTCATCACAAGGCAGCCAAGAAAGAAATGGGAGGTTAAAGTCCCCATGACAATAATTGCACCCTAATGTAGAAACAACATTATTAATTGCTGAAAGGTGGTGTAAGTAAAGCTCATCATCAGACTGGGAGGAATGTAAAGAGCAGGTTAAATAGAACGAGGGGAACGTTGTGAGTTGCTGCGGACACCGCAACTCTACAGTTTATACCCGATACTAAGTCAGTATGGCTCTCTCCGGCAGACGCGCTAATATTAAACGACACGACAAAGAGTGCGTGCGAGAGAGACAGAAAATCAGTCTGAGCGTGACGTCGGGCGCTGCGTAGCCACTGAAAATTGATTTCTTGCTTTTGGCTACAAAAATGATCCGATCTGATCAGATTCAGCAATCTGATAGATATGGTCATTATCTTATGATTTTTAGTTTCTCGAATGTGCAATATTGTGGATGCAACAGATTTTCGTCTTTTGTGGGGGCGGAAGGGGTGGGGCGAATTCTGAGATATACGTTTTATAGTGAGATCTAACAGAAGTGCGGATACCAAATTTGGTTACTCTAGATTTAATAGTCTCTGAGATTTGTGGATGCCCAGATTTTCGTCTTTGCGGGGCGGAAGGGGGTGTGGCGAAATTTGGCACGAAACGGTCAAGGTCCGATATCACAGGAGTGTGGATACCAAATTTGGTTGCTCTGGCTCTTATAGTTCTGAGATCCTTGAACTCATATTTTTGCAATTGACAAAAACGACCATGAAACCTGTGTGTTAGAGAGAGACAGAGCGAGAAAGAATGAAATTGTTTTCTTGATTCTGGCTATAATCATTATTCGATCTGGTTCAGATTTTGCACCTGTAGAAGATATGGTCATCCTCACCGATTCTGCGTTTTTGGTTTTATCGTAATCTTAAAAAATGTGGATGTCACAGATTTTCGTCCTTTGTGGGGGCGGAAGTGGGCGGGCGAAGTTTTGAAATATTTTTGTAGCAGTGACATATCACAGAAGTCTGGATCCAAAACATCGTTGCTCTAGCTCTTATAGGTCTTTGAGCACTAGGCGCTGAAGGGACGGACAGACGGACAGACAGACAGGGCTCAATCGACTCGGCTATTGATGCTGATCAAGAATATATATACTTTATGGGGTCGGAAACGATTCTTCTGGACGTTACACACATCCACTTTTACCACAAAATCTAATATACCCCAATACTCATTTTTGAGTATCGGTATAAAAATGCGGAGCCAACACGAACTTTGACTGCAACAAATTCAATTCCATGAATGTTATTGAATGGGATTAACTCAGAAGAGAAAACAGATTTAACTGCAATCAGAACCCACCTGCAAAAAGATGGGCCGGTCATTCTATAAATAGTGTAAACTATCAATGAAATTTCGTGATCATGTGACAGAGGAGTTAAGCCAGTTTCGGTAACGCGATGGCATCGAAATCAAAGGACGCGCTATTAGTATGAATTTGACGCAATTTTCCAGCAAACTGCGAACGTTCTGATAGTGCAATGGAAAAATAGTACATCAGTTTTTTTGGTACATGTTCGGTAATTCTTGGATTCGAGTTCGAATCTTTGAGAAGGAACTCATGCACAATTGTATGCTCAGGCCATATTGACGGTTCTAGAGAACAGGATAGTAAAGAATCAGGAGAAGAATTTAAAGGAGATATGTTGCGCTTATGTTTAAATGTAAATTTAGTCACAACTATATCAACAGGCGAAGTGTTAAGTTTTAGCGGCAAGATGTTGTTTAACATCCTCCGTTGTAGCCTCAGAATAAGACGAGAAACAAATATTGCTTTCCGAGGGACCACTGCTTTAAGTTGAAGTCCCGAGCGAGATCGAGATGGTGGAGCCACTCCTAAAAGAGATCTCGGTGCAAGGGCAGAGGAATTGGCAGCAATGGCTGTAGCAGGAATTGGAGTAGGAATTGGAGCAGGAATTGGAGCAGGAATTGGCAAGACGTCATCAGTAAACAAGCAACACCCGCACTAGGAGGCACTCACCGCGTCAGAAGTGACGGCCACAGAAACTGCAGGGATGGGATTGATGCTGTTGGGAGTTGGGTGCTCGAAGGAAGCACATTGCTCGGTGTAAAGAACTCCGGAGCCACCGTTGGCGATTTACAGACAACGGCGTGGCATGACTACACGGAAATGATTCCGATGGATGAAGGTGGGAGGCAGGCGTACCAATCGGATTAGGTTGCAAGAGATTGGTTACGTCGTAACTACGATATGGTAGCAATATTCTTGCAGCGAAACTTCGAATATGTTTTATCAGAGATAGCGCTTCACCATCCAGATAGGATTTCAAATAATGAAACTGTTTAAAACTGAAAGCATTCTCTCGTATCTGCCGAAAACGTCGGAATGCGTATTTTTCGAAAATGCAGCTCTGCGGGTTGCCGATAATGTTTAATGTTTTAATGTTTAGAGTTTCAACTATGGACAGTTAAAATTTAATCATAAAACGAGGGGGAACGTTGTGAGTTGCTGCGGACACCGCAACTCTACAGTTATACCCGATACTAAGTCAGTATGGCTCTCCTCCGGCAGACGCCGCTAATATTGAACCACACGACAAAGAGTGCGTGCGAGAGAGACAGAAAATCAGTCTGAGCGTGACGTCGGGCGCTGCGTAGCCACTGAAAATTGATTTCTTGCTTTTGGCTACAAAAATGATCCGATCTGATCCAGATACAGCAATCTGATAGATATGGTCATTATCTATGATTCTGCGTTTTTAGTTTTCTCGAATGTGCAATATTGTGGATGCAACAGATTTTCGTCTTTTGTGGGGGCGGAAGGGGGTGGGGCGAAATTCTGAGATATACGTTTTATAGTGAGATCTAACAGAAGTGCGGATACCAAATTTGGTTACTCTAGATTTAATAGTCTCTGAGATTGTGGATTGCCCAGATTTTCGTCCTTTGCGGGGGCGGAAGGGGTGTGGCGAAATTTGGCCACGAAACGGTCCAAGGTCCGATATCACAGGATGTGGATACCAAATTTGGTTGCTCTGGCTCTTATAGGTTCTGAGATCCTTGAACTCATATTTTGCACATTGACAAACCGACCATGAAACCTGTGTGTTAGAGAGAGACAGAGCGAGAAAGAAATGAAATTGTTTTCTTGATTCTGGCTATAATCATTATTCGATCTGGTTCAGATTTTGCACTGTAGAAGATATGGTCATCCTCACCGATTCTGCGTTTTTTGGTTTTATCGTATCTTAAAAAAATGTGGATGCCACAGATTTTCGTCCTTTGTGGGGGCGAAGTGGGCGGGCGAAGCTTTGAAATATTTTTGTAGCAGTGACATATCACAGAAGTCTGGATCCAAAACATCGTTGCTCTAGCTCTTATAGTCTTTGAGCACTAGGCGCTGAAGGGGACGGACGGACGGACGGACGGACGGACCCAATACTCATTTTTGAGTATCGGGTATAAAAATATGGAAAAATTTATTGTAATCGCGGCAAAGGCTACGGAAAGATTCATGGTCAGAGTAGTTTGAAGGAGAGGAAGACGGAGAGGAAAGTAATGCCTAGTCGGGCGGGATGGGACAGCAATTCTGATAAGGCTAATGAGGGCCGAAGATTCAACCTCGCCTAGGAGAAGTTTGTGAGAAAGAGAATTCCATGACAAGTTCTACGGCTTTCAAGAGAGTGCAAGTTAATGAGGCGCAGCCGACTCTCATAAGAAGGAAGATGACGAGAGGGGTCCCAATTAGGTCGCGCAGGGCAAAGATAAGGAATTGTTTTTGAACGGACTCAAGCATATCTTGATATTTTTGGTAATGGGGAGACCAGATACAGGACATATTCAAGAAAGGCCGTACAAGAGAAACGTAGAGTAAGTTTAGTGGTATAGGGGTCAGAAAATTCCTTCGACATCTTTTGATAAAGCAAGGACTCCTTTGGCTTTATTCGAAATAGCGGATATATGAGAATTAAAACATAAGTTCGGAGCGAAGATAATGCTTAGTCATTAACTTTGTACAGGCGTTCCAAGGAATGTTATTAATTGTGAAGTCAAAAAGGTAAGGCTTGTTGCGATGGAAGGTCATGACGTTACATTTGGAAGTGTTAAGAGGAAGAGCGTTAATAGTACACCAATTGTTGAGAGCGTCGAGATCCGATTGAAGAAATAACGGGACACCGGATCGCTGTAGGAAAAACATAGCTTGACATCGTCAGCATACATTAAGGACTCGTGAATTAGTTAAAACTTGGGAAGATCATTGAAAAAGAGGTTAAATAATAAGGGCCGAGATGGCTACCTTGCGGCACACCGAAGAGATAAAAACTGGTTTAGAAAAAGAAGATTGGAAGCAGACACGCTGAGAACGATTGCAAAGGTACGCATTAGTCCAGTGAAGAAGTTTAGTAGGAAATCCTAGTAGAGATAGTTTGTGGATGAAGAGATTGTGATTAACTGAATCGAAAGCTTTACTAAAATCAGTATAAACTACGTCAGTTTGACATTGCTTTGCAAATCCGGCAGTTACAAAGGAGGAAAATTCAAGGAGGTTAGACGAAACTGAGCGACGTTTTACAAATCCGTGCTGTGATTCTGATAACAGGGAACTACAAAAGTGTTGGAGCTGAGAAGTAATAATTTTTTCGAAGAGTTTTAGGAATGCAGATAAATATTGGAGATACAACGGTAGTTTGAGACGTCTGATTTAGACCTTTTTTATGAATAGGAATTATGTAGGATTCTTCCAGACGGTGGGAAAATCACCAAGCTCGAGAGAGAGGTTGAACAGTTTTCAAGAGGGGCATGCAAAGAGAATCCGCACAGAGTTTGAGCCCGGCACTGGTAACCAAATCTGGACCAGTGGAGAAAGAAAATGTACATGATTTTAAATTAGTTAGAAGGCCATCATAATCAATAAAGGGGGTGGTGGATACAACTTGAACTATTAAAAGAGATAGGATATGTGTGCGCGGCAGGATAGTCGTGGAGTGAGGCGAGAATAGAGGGCATGTTATTAGAAGGAGCAGAGTAGCAAAGTTGAAAAAATGAAGCAAATAGGTTAGCGATATCGGAATTGTTATCTGCGTAAGTACCATTAAAGTGTAAAGAAGAGGGATATTGTGAAGAATTACGTTTAGAGTTAACAAACTTAAATAATTGTTTAGGATCTCGTTTAAAGTTGAGCTTACATTTTGCCAAATAACTATTATAGCATAGGGTATTACAAATGGAAAATTTAGATTTTGCAATTGAATACTAAGAGAAATCTGACTGCGAGCCAGACAGTTTAAACCTCTTATATAAACGAGATTTTATATTCCTTAGGCTTACTAGCCGCGGAGTGAACCAAATAGGGACAGAAAGATTTCTGAGAGGGGAAACTAATGGAACACAGGTAGGAAAGATGGAAAAAACAGTGCTATAGAAAGCGTTAGTGGCGGGCTCGATCTCACGAAAGTCGTCGAGGAATGACCAATCTATCAGAGAAAGAGATCTATCAAAGAGATAAAATCAGCCCTCTTGAAGCAAAATATAGTTAAAAATAAAATATAAGTCCCGAATCTTCTCCAGATGTTGAGTTTGTCACTCAAATAAATGTACAACAGTGTTTGATAACAGTAAATGAAAACAGTAAATGTGATCGGAGCGATCACGTATGGCTTCAGTGAAAAGACTATGCGCGTTAAATAACTTATTCTCATATTCGGGGATATTCAAATCCGGATCCACGAATTCATCTCATCATTATATGGACAGCTTCCTCAGAGAGCTCCATAAAGCGGTTGAAAGCTGCATCCAGTCGGTCTAATTTGAGTCTATTTTCTACTTAATTTCGACTCCACAAAAGAAGTCGATCAAAAGGGAATTGAAAGATCATGCGATGCGACGGTCCAATGCAAAACGGTACACATCGATTTATGCGTGAGCAACTGCGGCTTTGGCTACACTGAGAGAACCTTACAGCTACGTTTTAGACACAAGCAACAACAACACAGCTATGCGCGTAAAAAATAGTTACTTAAGCGGGACAATACAATCATGGCATATGAATAGGGCAGTTGTAAAATAAATGAAAATTGAACTAAACTTAGCGGCTGATTTCTCAACAGGTGCAGAGCCCAATAAGTCTAATGGTCGCCAGACCAGAATTAAAGCTGTTCTTTTTGCACCTATTTCATTTGAAAGAACACTTTAGTATTAATCATTTATTATATCATTTATATAAGAAGCGACGCATACATAACCATAAGCATATCCCGAATAGAGCCCTGATACACGCCATATCACTGCGCCCGGACATCTTCGTGAGGCTGTTCAACCAGTGCCTTTGGTAAGGAGTATGTCCTGAAAGGAGGAAAGTGTAGAAGCTGGTGGTCATTCACAAACCAGGCAAGCCGCGGGGACAGCGTTGTCGTATAGGCCAATCTGCTGATGGATACAGCGGGCAAACTGATCGAAAAGTGGTATGCTCACGATTGGAACGATCCATCGCGGAGCCTGGCGGCCTATCACCACACCAATACGGATTTCGCATGGCCAGATCCACGATTGATTCCGTTGGTAGAGTGGTGGAATAGCCGGCACTCGATGGAAAGGTGGCGGTAAGGAGCACTGCATAATGGCGAGGTGGAGCTGCATCCTAAGATCGTTGGAGAGGTTCGACACACCCAGGTACCTTCAGCGGATGGTACAAAGCTATTTTGAGAAAAGGCTGCTTTGTACGACACGGAAGAAAGTTCAGACGGCCAACACCACAGTGGCAGCCACATCAAAGCGGCAACTAAGTAGCTTGGCGTCTTTGTAGAGAAACGATCCTGCTCCCGAGAGCACTTGTCCTCTCAAGGGTAATGTTGAACACCGGAGCAAGCAATGGCGGCGAGGACTACTGATGAGTGTGGTGTAGTGACGCTTGAACTAAGTAACGCAATTGAGAAAGTACTACTGACAAAAACAAAAAAATTCTTTGAATATCTATTGCACATGATCGGTGGAGAGAGTAGACCGCTGTAATGTTAATTCGTGAGAAATGGCGTTTGGCTCACTTTCGCTGTTAGGAGGGTGCGTGGATGCAAGTTCAGCTACTGTCGCTCTTTTCGATTCTAGGCCCATACTCTTTACACTCTTTATTAATAACTTGCTTCGGTATTAACATACTCTCGAGTACTTATGTATGCGGATGATGTTTAAACTCTGTGTCCAGTATAAGGACATTTCATTTCATTTCGTTTGCAATCCGATCTCAATAGCTTTCAGTGATGGTGCTGTGCAAACTTGTTACACCTTAATGCTTCGAAATGCAAAGTAATGACATTTAATCGTTCTAGCCCTTGTTGGCTACCTATACCTATGTGGCGGTTCTCTTGAGATAATTACCCTGGTGAATGATCTTGGTATCTTATTAGACGCAAAGTTAAAGTTTTCCGAACACATTTTACCATGGTAAATAAGGCCATGGGCGTGCTTGGGTTTATAAGAGATGGTCAAAAGAATTTGACGACCCCTATACAACAAAGACTGTCTTTACTACGCTAGCTCGTCCGATTTTAGAATACGGCTTCTGTGTATGGTGCCCTCAGTACAAAGTACACCAGGACCGTATAGAATCAGTACAGAAAAAACTGTTTACTCTTGCTCTGCGGGCCTTAACTGGGATCCGGGTGTAAGACTCCCATCTTACTCTAGTAGACTACTATTAGTAAACCTCCCATCCTTAGTTAACCGTTAGAAAAATGCTTGGTGTGATATTTATTGCACAACTTGATCAGGGTGACATAGACAGCCCTGATCTGTTGAGCCGCATAAAACTTCACGATTCCTATTAGACTGACCAGAAATTTTATACCGTTGTTCCTTCACTCTGTAGATCGAATTACTCCTTGCATGAACCGTTTAGGGTCTTATGCTCGGACTATAATTCCCTCTACCATATTAAATCCACCACTAATTCTCTTCCTCTTATTAAATTACTAATCCTTACACACCTTTCTAGTAAATAGTAATTTTAGTGGTATTGTATTTTGATTGCATGCTTAGTTTCTTAGTAAGTTTAGTGCTAATTTTCCTCGAATGTTAGTCTAATAGCTATCTTTCTTGCATGTTCGCGTTCGGTTCGGCTACGCACGTGCGTCATGCGCAGCGCCCTCGGTCGGTTGGCGGAGAGGCTGCGTTTTGCCTGGGATCCGGGCGTAACAGCCTTCTGCTGGTTTCACGCGGGCCACTTGACGGTGCAGTAACTGCATCGCCTCTTGAAATATGCAGTCATTGCATGTCAACGTCCAAGAAAATTGATTTGTTCCTTTTGGCTAATGATCTGATCTGATCCAGATTCAGCAACCGGATAGATATGGTTATTCTCTATGTTGTGCGTTTTTATTTTTCTCGAATCTGTAATATGTGGATGCAACAGATTTTCGTCTTTGTGGGGGTGGAAGGGGTAGAGCGAATTTTGAGACAAAATGGTCAAGGTCCGATATCACAGGAGTGTGGATACCAATTTGATTGCTCTGGCTCTTATAGTTTTGAGATCCTTGAACTCAGATTTTTCAATTGGCAAAACCGACCATGAAACTGTGTGTTAGAGAGAGACAGAGCGAGAAAGAATGAAATTGTTTCTTGATCTGCTATACTAATTATACGATCTGGTTCAGATTTACACTCAGAACATATATCATCTTCTACGTTCTGCGCTTTCAGTTTTTCGTATATTTCAATTTGTGGATGCCACAGATTTTTCGCCCTTTGTGGGGGCGGAAGTGGGCGGGGCAAAGGTTGAAATATACTTGTAGCAGTGACATATCACAGAAGTCCGGATATAAACGTCGTTGCTCTAGCTCTTATAGTCTTTGAGCACTAGGCGCTGATAGGGACGGACAGACGGACGGCCGACAGACAGACAGGGCTCAATCGACTCGGCTATTGATGCTGATCAAGAATATATATACTTTTTGTGGTCGAAACGATTCCTTCTGGACGTTACACACATCCACTTTCACACAAAATCTAATATACCCAATACTCATTTTGAGTATAAAAAGAAACCGAGATAACGGGGCATACCAATGTACTGCCGAAAAGAGAGCGAAACCTTGGTTCTGCTTTAGCACATTTTACATATGTTACATATGTTTACATATTTAGGCGGTCTATCTACTACATTGGCTTCTCTCTCTTATTTCTTACAAATCCTTCCTCTTACTCACTAAGCCAGCCACGCGCTTATTAATTTCATTGTCACTCTACCCTCTCTCTCTCTCTCTCTCTCTCTATCTATCTCACTCTCACACACACTCTTCATCGTGCAGTATGCACTGACTTATTGTAGGGCATGATGAAATTATACACGGCGGTCTCGTCAAGAGCCGAAGCTCGTTCGTGTTGTCCCTTATCGTCAGTGCATGCTTGCTTGTTGATGGCGGATAGTGTTGGGTAAACATTACTCATGTGCAACACAACACTATTCACGGACGAATTTTTTGATATGTGCTTAACCCTTTTGTTCCAACCTCAAAAAAATAACATATTGCATATTAGATTATATAAATAGCATATAAAAAAAACTCAAAGAATTATAAGTAATATTTATATATTATGTAAAAGAACATTTTAATATTACTAAAAATTTTGAAGCAAAATTATTAATGGCTGCACAAAATTTAAATATTACTGTATCAGTAAAATCATTTTATTTTAAAATTTTAAACCCCACGAGCCTGTTGAGGGTTATAAATTTAAAATCGCGGCCGTAGCTGCGACTCACAACGTTCCTTTTCGTAAAAGGCACTAATCTTTGCTTTTCACTGCGCTTTATTTACCGACTGACAATTGTACTACAAAGTCGCATTTTATTAAAAATCGATGGATATCGAATAAATTCACAAATCCCAATGATAGGTCAAAAGTTATCGTTACTCAGCAAAAACTGCAAGCACTGTCAAAAAAACGGCAGCATATTACATTACAAGAAAAAGAATTCAATTGGAATTGCACAAACACAGTCGGCCTTCATAAAAGTGTACAAAGCAACTGGGCTAATACATCAGAGAATATTCCTGAAAGGAGCTCGTCCAGATCCAGTTAACGAAACAGAATTCACGCAAATCCAAGCAGTTGACAATGCATCCTTTTACTTATGCCATATCCGTGAACTTCGTGGTCACCTGCTGGGAAAATCAACCGGCTCAACAATTTAGATTGTCGGAGATAATTGAGTTCCCAGCCATTTTGGTCAATCTGAAAACGGGTATGGTCGAGGCGGAGTTTCACAAGTACGTGATGCCCGTGGAGTCGCCGCAACTGAGCGAATACTGTACCAGTCTGACGGGCATTCAGCAGAAGACTGTGGAGGCGGGAGTGCCACTGCAGACGGCACTCAATTCCTTTATCGAATGGCTGAAGAAGGAATTGAGCGCCCGAAACCTGGTGCTACCAAAGATGAGTATGACCAATCCACAGGGAAACTGTTTCTTCGTCACCTGGACGAACTGGGACTTTGGAATCTGTCTTGCTAAGGAGTGCGCACGCAAGAATATACGTAAACCAACCTGCTTCAATCAGTGGATAGTCGCGAAGGCCATCTACACGAAGTGGTACAAGTATCGTCCCTACAGCTTCGACAATGCCCTGGCCCATGTGAGGCTGACCTTCCAGGGTCGTGCTCACTCCGGCATCGATGATGCCAAGAATCTGGGCAGTCTCATTTGCAAGATGTTTCGTGATGGAGCCCCCTTTAAGATCACCAAGGATCAGACACCACATAAGGAGCTCAACGAGAACCGTGGCTTCTGAGCTTAAGCGGTCAGCCATCAGCCATTAGCCATCACAGCCAGAGCCAGAGCCCCCCAGCCAGAGCATAATAATCCATTTGTTTGTTGGATTATGTTTAATATTCAACGCCACAGTAACCCAAGGACACTAATGCTGACTAAGAGATGGGCCCAATTTAAACACAAATGTAAACGCCAAATAAGATTATTGTTTTTTTATTATCTACATAATTTCTTTTGACAGAAATAACGACTTGACATTTGAAGTGCGTCGCCATCGCAGCAAAGCCCCAGCACCTGCATCTGGATATCAAAAGCCAGAAAGAAAACCACAACACTAAAAATCCACTCATTTATTCTATTGGGTGTAGAGAATGATTATGAGTTTTGCATAATGCACATTGATGTGCATCGCAATGACAGCCGATCGCCTGCCAGAAGCCTTTAGCCATCCCACCAAAGCAGAATGAGCAGAACACAAAAAAAGCCATTTATTTATTTGATTATATTTAATACACTTAATACGCTGCGTAGCCACTGCAAATTGATTTGTTCGGTTATAATAATGATCCGATCCGATTCAGATTCGGCAATCTGGTAGATATGGTTATTCTCTATGATTGTTCAAAATTGTGGATGCCACAGATCTTCGTCCTTTGTGATGCCGAAAGAGGGTGGGGTGAAATTTTGAAATACATATCACTAGGCGCTCATAGGACGGACAAACGGACGGGCGGACAGACAGACATGGCTCTATCGACCTCGACTATAGATGCTGATCAGGAATATACATACATATATACTTTATAGGTTCCTTATGAAAGGGGGGGTATACAAAATGTTCTTTTTTTTATGTATTTTATCTAATTTCTTTTGACAGCAATTGATATGAATTTAAATTTGATGTGCATCGCAATCGCAGCTACCACATCTACATCGAATCTAAACACCTACAAATGTACGAGTACATCTAATCATAGCGATAAATATGGCCTTATAGCATATACATTTTGCTACTATTCATACTTACTTGGTAATGATTAGCCATAGTCTTCAATATGGACTTATTTTTTCATCGATTTTCATCGCCTACACTAGGTGATACGGTATAAAAATAAGATTAAAACATCCAGGAACAGGAGGTTGGGAAGATCCTACCGCCCAACGTTTTGGCACAATGTATGTATATTTGCTGATCACTTTCCTCTGGGACCCCTCCAAGCACTCAAGTAGTCGAATTCCAAATGGGAAAGCTAAAATAGCTCGATATTTTGTCGAAACTAAATTAGAGAAATTAAGAAAAACGAGACATCCAAATTGTCATAGAATTGGAGTTTAGATATAGCCCAATGCGAATATTGAATATATGTACATATATATCAGTAGGATAATCTTAGTGGAGTTTTTAGTGGGAACAATTGAGAGACTTGACTTATCTCCTTCGAAATGTTCTGTGCCGCAATTTCCAGTCTGGCCTTGAATCTAATCCCCTATTCAAGTCGGAGCATCTACAGAAGAATGCGGATTCAAGATGGAATTTGCTTGCATCCCTTAGCCAAGTTGTGAAGTGTCACTTAGAGGAAGTGTTGGAAACAGACAGACTTGCTCCATACCCTGGGCCATACCATGTGGCCTCTGTTCGGTTTGTGACCGACTCCTGCGGTTCCTGTAGGCTTCTACGAGTATTCATATTCCAAAGAATACGAAGTGCTGAAAAGAAAAAGAATTTTTTCGGTGGTAAATGGTAAAGATGATGAGAAGAATGCCTGTAATGACCTAGTGACCGCCGCAAAAGTTCTGTCGGCTGTACAGGACTCAATAGGCTCGTTGGAACCCAACGTACACTATGTTGAGCAAGCAGCAACCATTTGAAGACTCTTGCGAAAGGCGCTCAAAGATACATGAAATTAAGTGCAGCTGAGTGGGGTGATTTGAATAGGCTTGTTAATACCCTGGAACCGATGTACCTTGCACAGAAAAGTTGCAATTGTTCATCAATTGACTTCTATAAGCTATGGCTGGAGGTCAATAAGTCTAATGCATTTGCAGCTATTTCATTTAAATGAGCCCTTTAGTATTTATCATTATACATATATGTAAGCGACGCATACTTAACCATAAGCATAAGCATAGCCTCATACACGCCCTATCACTGCGGCCAGATCGACGATTGATTCCGTTGGTAGAGTGGTGGAATAGCAGCACTAGATGGAAACGTGGCGGTAAGGAGCACTGCATAATGGTCACGCTGGACATTAAGAACGTGCTTAACACGGCGATGTGGAGCTGCATCCTAAGGGCGCTAGAGACTTTCGACACACCCAGGTACCGAGGCCGGCACGGAGCAATAGGAGGTATTTTCAGGCGTCCCGCAGGGGTCGGTGCTGGGCCCACACTGTGGAACGCAATGAACGACGGCATATTGCGACTCAGCCTCCCCCACGTAGCGCATATGGTGGGTTTTTCAGACGATGTGGCTGTTCTAGTGGTGGGAAAACTCTTGGCCGGAGACTTGGAGAAGACCTGCAACCAGACAATAGCGCGTATTCAACAGTGGCTGGAGAGGGTCGGGCTCGAACTCGCTCCCCACAAGACCGAGGCAGTGTTGGTGTCCAGCCGAAAGAAAGCTGAGACAGTCCTGCCACGGTCATATCTCTGCCATGGATGCTGGCTAATGGTAGTCGGGCGGAGTAAAGAAAACTCTCAATGAAATTACCCCAATCTATGGTGACACTGTTACATGCCGAGGGATGCATGGCCGAGGGGTTGCTCGGTTGCTAATATACGGACTCTGGATACCTGCCGACCTCCAGTATAAAAAAAAAATTTAATTTAAATTAAGTAGTCAATAGTCAGCTCTCACTGCGTTCGGTTGTGTTTTCGCTATGTCGCTTTAATACTGCTCAGAATGCAATTCGTCACCTTGAGGCTGTCCGCTGTTCTTCTTTATGCCGCCGAGCGTTTCATCTGACGTGCATCGATTTGCATGCAAGTGCAGTTAAACTCTTGAGAAATCTGCTAATTTGTTATGGCATACCTGCATATTGGTAAATTTGCTACCGCGACGGGGCCAGAAGCGGTGGTGAAATTTTTTGCCAATAAACTCAAGGTGCCGGAGGGGGAAATTTCTTGCGTGAAATTGGTTAAGCGAGATGCTGATCTATCTGCGTTATCTGGTGCTCCGCGTGGTCTTTGATGATAGATTCTGGCCAGTATCGGTAAGGGTTTCGCGCATAGACAGAGGCCGGAAGCTGATTTGACGGCAGTTAATCTGTGTGCAGCTGTGCCACTGCGGACGTCCACGCTGACTCAGAAAGCTCCAGGTTCATCCACTTCAAAAAAAACCCCAGTGAAACCCCTTTGGTTTTATGATCGCCGCTTCTCCACAAAATATTCTGCTTGCACTTTTTTGACGAAGAGTCAGCAGCTCGTCGTGCACTCTTATGTGGAACACTCTTCAGCATCATCACCTAGATTGGCTCTCCCTGCCCAATCTTCTGGACGAGGATGGTGTGCTGCTATTTCGGACTCCGGCACATAAGCAGGTTTCAAGCATGGGTCTCGGCTCTTTGGTTCAGTGGGATATGCCTGAACCTCCTCTGGATCCATCTTCCGTGGCCGCTAACAGGACGGCACCGCCACTTTCTGGGACCGTGCCGATGGACGGTGCCAAGACTCAGGCTGTCAGCTTGGCTACCTCTTCGTGTGACTTCGACGCTGTCATTTTGTTTGAAACCTGGCTCAATTCAAACTTTTTCGACAACGAATACTTCGATCCTAACCTTTTCCAGGTGTTTCGTAAGGACAGAGATTGTGCCAAGACGAAGCGCTGCAGAGAAGGTGGGGTCATTGTGGCCGTCAGACACACCCTACTGGATGGTGGCTCTGTTCTGGATCAGATTGGTGTGGCGGTGGCTGGCCAGTCGGAGACGCTATTAGCGCATCGTACATTCCACCGAATAGCTGTCACGTACTCAAAACATTGCTAAAATATATGTTATGGTATTCTGCGAGACCGTCAGCACCTCTGCGTTGCTGGCGACTTCAATTTGGGTTCGTTGATATGGTCCGGCGATCCGCAGTCGTCGGCTATGATACCAAGCAATGTACATTTGCCGCACGAGATTCTCTTGCTAGATGATTTTTTTAGTATGGGCTTAACCAAAGTAAATAGTTTTTCTTAGTTTGGATATAGATTGCCATGTTACATCTTGCGAACTGCCTTGGACGGCTACGTGTCCGACGAGAGCGACCTAGCCAAGGGTCTTAGCCACATCGATGTCGGGGAGGAGCTGGAGTCCCCCGACAGCGACCTGGAAACAACAATGGTGGAGGTGAGCCTCAGGAATGTCACTGACGCTCCTGCAGATAAACCTCCACCATTGTAAGGCAGCATCCGCTGCTCTACTGCTCCATCTAGCCAAGGGTGGAGCCTAAAAAGTCATCATTTAGGATCCTCGGAAACAGGGTCTTCGGTCTGAGGACTCCAAACTATAAGCTATACGTAGCTGAAACCGCAGGTTAAATTCGTACCTGCATTCTTGCAAAAAGAGAGTGGCACTTATTTTTGCTCCCAAATTTCAGCAATGAAGACCACACCGAAGTAAGCCTCGAAGGCTAGGAGCGCTCACTGAGGATCTGCTCCGTATACATGGGTCATAACCAACCTGACCCAACCACTGCCAGTGGTTAAGCACTGACGCAAACGAAGGGGGTGAGTACCTCTTTTTAATTACTTACTGACCACTCAGATGTTCTTATTAAACCGGAAGTTATCCCACCTCTATTATTAAAAACCACAAGGAGGTCCTGGACCACACGCTTGCCTCTCATGAGATACAGAGGAACATTGTAACCTGGAGGGTCCTGGAAAAACACTCCTTCTCGGACCACAGTAACATGGAAACTGTATTCTCCTTTTCATTTACGAAGCCAGTTCAATTCCGGACCCGCAGGCGGACAAATTGGACTCGGTACTCTGACTGCCTTTGTCGTGTTCTCCCTGAGTCCCCACCTGAGGAGGAGAGCTTCACCGACGCCTGCATTAAAGCGCTTGATAAATCCTGCCCCTCTGGCAAGAACAGAGGCCGGAAGAAACCTGAATGGTAGACTCCGAAACTGGGCGAACTCCGGAAAGCCTCCCGGAGACTCTTCAATAAAGCTAAGGCTGAAAACGTTGAGCAAAACTGGGCCGATTACAAGGCCAGTCTGTCAACCTACAACAAAGAACTTAGGAAAGCCAAACGCGCCTCTTGGCGTAAATTCTTTCGAAGACTACACCCACCCTACTTGAAGAATGTCGACCAGTCTTGGACCACGTTCAGCGATGAGTCGCTAAATCTGCTTCTTAATACTCACTACCCTGGCTACGATAAAAACAGACCCATATACTGTCGGCTCAAATGCCATCCTGAACCTGCTAAGCGAGGAGAACATTTTCTGGGCGATCAAAAGCTTCAAACCATACAAGTCTGCGGGGACAGATGGCATTATCCCTGCCCAACTGATTCACGTGGGACCAAAAACCATTAATTGGCTAAAAATTAACGAGGGAGTATTCTCCCACGGGTGCATCCTGGCATGCCTTTCGGAAGAAAGATCCACCGAAACGGCCCTAGACTCGATAATCGAAGCGCCCCTTAACTTTATGGAGTACACCCTGTTAGCCTTCCTCGACATAGAAGGCCCCTTTAATAACATCCTTCCGACCTCCATCACGGGCGCACTGGCAGCCCTGGGGGTTGACTCCTGGACGGTGATCGTCCATCCTAATCGATCAGATGCTACAAAGCAAGACTGTTGAGGCATCACTGAGGACGTCAACAACTACCAGATTTGTCAGCAGGTGAAGACCACAGAGCGGAGTCCTCTCGCCCCTCTTATGGAACGTGGCAGTGAACGAACTGTGAGTGCATGACAAGTAATCGCACGACGATGTCGAGATGGGCAGACAAATGCAGGCCGTCAAATGTCAACCCATCTAAAACGGATAGAGGATAGAGTAAAGAATGCACAGTGCACAGTGGACCTCTATACATGCAGGAAAGCAATCGGACTACAATGGGGAATGGCCCCGTATATAGTTCGGAATCTATACACCGCCATCATACGACCAATCATCATGCTCTATGGAATGGTAGTATGGTGGCCAGCCCTAGACAAAAGAACTTGTCTCAACAGACTCAGTATAGTTAAACGCATGGCAGAGCTATGCATAACTGGCGGGCTACGCACTACTCCAGGGAAAGCCCTGGATACCGTGCTGGACCTACTGTAACGAGCTGTTTTTATCCCCCCTCCCCGGCTACCGCCTTAACCTAACCTAAAAAATATTTTGGGCAGTCTTTACTACTGGTAGCACTAGTAGCGCACTGTATGCGAGAGCAAGGGGTTGTGTCATGGGGAGGAAGGCCACTCGAGTCGCATATTGTTTTACCTTTACAGTATTTTGCAGTATGACCAATATTTTTGAAATTTTTGCATCTCATAGGGTAATGGATACATTATTTGACACAAGCGGTGTGCCATGTAATCTGAATTTTTCCTGGTAAGTTATAGAGGTAAACGAGGGGGAACGTTGTGAGTTGCTGCGGACACCGCAACTGTACAGTTATACCCGATACTTAGTCAGTATGGCTCTCCTCCGGCAGACGCCGCTAATATTGAACGACACGACAAAGAGTGCGTGCGAGAGAGACAGAAAATCAGTCTGAGCGTGACGTCGGGGGCTGCGTAGCCAGTGCAAATTGATTTCTTGCTTTTGGCTACAAAAATGATCCGATCTGATCCAGGTTCAGCAATCTGATAGATGTGGTCGTTATCTATGATTCTGCGTTTTTAGTTTTCTCGAATCTGCAATATTGTGGATGAAACAGATTTTCGTCCTTTGTGGGGGCGGAAGGAGGGGGGGGCGAAATTCTGAGATATACGTTTTATAGTGAGATCTAACAGAAGTGCGGATAACAAATTTGGTTACTCTAGCCTTAATAGTCTCTGAGATTTGTGGATGCCCCAGATTTTCGTCCTTTGCGGGGGGTGTGGCGAAATTTGGACACGAAACGGTCAAGGTCCGATACCACAGGAGTGTGGATACCAAATTTGGTTGCTCTGGCTCTTATAGGTTCTGAGATCCTTGAACTCATATTTTGCAATTGGCAAAACCGACCATGAAACCTGTGTGTTAGAGAGAGACAGAGCGAGAAAGAATGAAATTGTTTTCTTGATTCTGGCTATAATAATTATACGATCTGGTTCAGATTTTGCAGTCTAGAAGATATAGTCATCCTCTACGATTCTGCATTTTCTGTTTTCTCGTATCTTTGAATTTGTGGATGCCACAGATTTTCGCTCTTTGTGGGGGCGGAAGTGGGCGGGGCGACGTTTTGAAATATTTTTGTAGCAGTGACATATCACTGAAGTCTGGATCCAAAACATCGTTGCTCTAGATCTTATAGTCTTTGAGCACTAGGCGCTGAAGGGGACGGACAGACGGACGGACGGACGGACGGACGGGCGGACAGACGGACAGACGGACAGACGGACAGACAGACAGGCCTCAATCGACTCGGCTATTGATGCTGATCAAGAATATATATACTTTATGGGTTCGGAAACGATTCCTTCTGGACGTTACACACATCCACTTTTACCACAAATCTAATATACCCCAATACTCATTTTGAGTATCGGGTATAAAAATAAGCTGGATTTCTCCAGTGGGTGTAGCTTTGCCATCGACTTGGCCAGTGTATTTGAAAATCTCGACTGCTCTTTGGGCTTAAAGTTCTTTTAGAATCTCGTCGTTTGAAATATAATTGTGTGATGGACCTATGTCCGGCTGAGGTAAGCTCAGTTACGTCCAAGGTCAATCCACAAGAATTTTATAGATGGATGGAACCATAACGGAGGCGTTGTGGTTGGCCTGTGGCAGAGAGGATGGAGCGGAGCCTGTTCGAGAGTCACTTGTGGTGTGCGTCGAACGGTGCTTAGGGACGTAGAGTGGAATAGTGCCAGAGCCTCGACCCTTTGTAATGACCTACGCTGTTCATATTATTTAAATACTTGGTTTGGCTTTTATTCGTTTCTTCGTTTCTTATTATGTTTTTGGTGAGTCCGAGTTACTCTGCGGGGTAACGTCTAGACTCGGAGCCGGGCTCGCATTTCGCCAATTTGGCAGTTGTGGGTTGACCTGGCTTATTCCTCTCCGACTTGGGGTCCGTATTTTGGCAACTCGGCGGGTTTGCCATTGGTGCTCGTCGTGGTCTTCCTTGGTGTGTCATCGTTTTCGCGGTTGATGAACCTGGAAGACTGCACCTGATCGGTTGCTCGGACCGAAGTGGAGTATCCGCGTGACCGGGTATGATTAGTCGTCACTTTATGGGGTATTCTCTTGGCGGCGAGTGAAAAAGTGGATGAGGTGTCTTAAATGTTGTTAGTCGGAATTCGCGTTGGGGTCGGTGTTGTAGACCCGTTTAGGTTCGTTACAATTGAGGTTTGGAGCTTAAACAGAAGATACGAGAAAACTAACTAGCCAGAATAATCTGGAAGTCTGGATCAAATCGGATAATGATTATTATAACGCCGGAATGAAAATATTAATTTTCAATGGCTACGCAACGACGTTCACGCGCTTACTCATTTTCATTATCTCTCTCTATCTATCTCACTCTCACACACACTCTTCATCGTGCAGTATGCACTGACTTATTGTAGGGCATGATGAAATTATACACGGCGGTCTCGTCAAGAGCCGAAGCTCGTTTGTGTTGTCCCTTATCGTCAGTGCATGCTTGCTTGTTGATGCGGATAGTGTTGGGTAAACATTACTCATGAGCAACACAACACTATTCACGGACGAATTTTTATACCCGATACTCAAAATGAGTATTGGGGTATATTAGATTTGTGGTAAAAGTGGATGTGTGTAACGTCCAGAAGGAATCGTTTCCGACCCCATAAAGTATATATATTCTTGATCAGCATCAATAGCCGAGTCGATTGAGCCCTGTCTGTCTGTCCGTCTGTCCGTCCGTCCGTCCGTCCGTCCGTCCCCTTCAGCGCCTAGTGCTCAAAGACTATAAGATCTAGAGCAACGATGTTTTGGATCCAGACTTCTGTGATATGTCACTGCTACAAAAATATTTCAAAACTTCGCCCCGCCTACTTCCGCCCCCACAAAGGACGAAAATCTGTGGCATCCACATTTTGAAATATACGATAAAACCGAAAACGCAGAATCGTAGAGGATGACTATATGTTTTAGAGTGTAAAATCTCAACCAGATCGTATAATTATTATAGCCAGAATCAAGAAAACAATTTCATTCTTTCTCGCTCTGTCTCTCTCTAACACACAGGTTTCATGGTCGGCTTTGCCAATTGCAAAATATGAGTTCAAGGATCTCAGAACCTATAAGAGCCAGAGCAACCAAATTTGGTATCCACACTCCTGTGATATCGGACCTTGACCGTTTCGTGTCCAAATTTCGCCACACCCCCTTCCGCCCCCGCAAAGGACGAAAATCTGGGGCATCCACAAATCTAAGAGACTATTAAGGCTAGAGTAACCAGATTTGGTATCCGCACTTCTGTTAGATCTCACTATAAAACGTACATCTCAGAATTTCGCCCCACCCTTTTCCGCCCCCACAAAGGACGAAAATCTGTTGCATCCACAATATTGCACATTTGAGAAAACTAAAACTGATTCACGTGGGACCAAAAACCATTAATTGGCTAAAAATTAACGAGGGAGTATTCTCCCACGGGTGCATCCTGGCATGCCTTTCGGAAGAAAGATCCACCGAAACGGCCCTAGACTCGATAATCGAAGCGCCCCTTAACTTTATGGAGTACACCCTGTTAGCCTTCCTCGACATAGAAGGCCCCTTTAATAACATCCTTCCGACCTCCATCACGGGCGCACTGGCAGCCCTGGGGGTTGACTCCTGGACGGTGATCGTCCATCCTAATCGATCAGATGCTACAAAGCAAGACTGTTGAGGCATCACTGAGGACGTCAACAACTACCAGATTTTTCAGCAGGTGAAGACCACAGAGCGGAGTCCTCTCGCCCCTCTTATGGAACGTGGCAGTGAACGAACTGTGAGTGCATGACAAGTAATCGCACGACGATGTCGAGATGGGCAGACAAATGCAGGCCGTCAAATGTCAACCCATCTAAAACGGATAGAGGATAGAGTAAAGAATGCACAGTGCACAGTGGACCTCTATACATGCAGGAAAGCAATCGGACTACAATGGGGAATGGCCCCGTATATAGTTCGGAATCTATACACCGCCATCATACGACCAATCATGCTCTATGGAATGGTAGTATGGTGGCCAGCCCTAGACAAAAGAACTTGTCTCAACAGACTCAGTATAGTTCAACGCATGGCAGAGCTATGCATAACTGGCGGGCTACGCACTACTCCAGGGAAAGCCCTGGATACCGTGCTGGACCTACTGTAACGAGCTGTTTTTATCCCCCCTCCCCGGCTACCGCCTTAACCTAACCTAAAAAATATTTTGGGCAGTCTTTACTACTGGTAGCACTAGTAGCGCACTGTATGCGAGAGCAAGGGGTTGTGTCATGGGGAGGAAGGCCACTCGAGTCGCATATTGTTTTACCTTTACAGTATTTTGCAGTATGACCAATATTTTTGAAATTTTTGCATCTCATAGGGTAATGGATACATTATTTGACACAAGCGGTGTGCCATGTAATCTGAATTTTTCCTGGTAAGTTATAGAGGTAAACGAGGGGGAACGTTGTGAGTTGCTGCGGACACCGCAACTGTACAGTTATACCCGATACTTAGTCAGTATGGCTCTCCTCCGGCAGACGCCGCTAATATTGAACGACACGACAAAGAGTGCGTGCGAGAGAGACAGAAAATCAGTCTGAGCGTGACGTCGGGGGCTGCGTAGCCAGTGCAAATTGATTTCTTGCTTTTGGCTACAAAAATGATCCGATCTGATCCAGGTTCAGCAATCTGATAGATGTGGTCGTTATCTATGATTCTGCGTTTTTAGTTTTCTCGAATCTGCAATATTGTGGATGAAACAGATTTTCGTTCTTTGTGGGGGCGGAAGGAGGGGGGGCGAAATTCTGAGATATACGTTTTATAGTGAGATCTAACAGAAGTGCGGATAACAAATTTGGTTACTCTAGCCTTAATAGTCTCTGAGATTTGTGGATGCCCCAGATTTTCGTCCTTTGCGGGGGGTGTGGCGAAATTTGGACACGAAACGGTCAAGGTCCGATATCACAGGAGTGTGGATACCAAATTTGGTTGCTCTGGCTCTTATAGGTTCTGAGATCCTTGAACTCATATTTTGCAATTGGCAAAACCGACCATGAAACCTGTGTGTTAGAGAGAGACAGAGCGAGAAAGAATGAAATTGTTTTCTTGATTCTGGCTATAATAATTATACGATCTGGTTCAGATTTTGCAGTCTAGAAGATATAGTCATCCTCTACGATTCTGCATTTTCTGTTTTCTCGTATCTTTGAATTTGTGGATGCCACAGATTTTCGCTCTTTGTGGGGGCGGAAGTGGGCGGGGCGACGTTTTGAAATATTTTTGTAGCAGTGACATATCACTGAAGTCTGGATCCAAAACATCGTTGCTTTAGATTTTATAGTCTTTGAGCACTAGGCGCTGAAGGGGACGGACAGACGGACGGACGGACGGACGGACGGACGGACAGACGGACAGACGGACAGACAGACAGGCCTCAATCGACTCGGCTATTGATGCTGATCAAGAATATATATACCTGATGGGTTCGGAAACGATTCCTTCTGGACGTTACACACATCCACTTTTACCACAAATCTAATATACCCCAATACTCATTTTGAGTATCGGGTATAAAAATAAGCTGGATTTCTCCAGTGGGTGTAGCTTCGCCATCGACTTGGCCAGTGTATTTGAAAATCTCGACTGCTCTTTGGGCTTAAAGTTCTTTTAGAATCTCGTCGTTTGAAATATAATTGTGTGATGGACCTATGTCCGGCTGAGGTAAGCTCAGTTACGTCCAAGGTCAATCCACAAGAATTTTATAGATGGATGGAACCATAACGGAGGCGTTGTGGTTGGCCTGTGGCAGAGAGGATGGAGCGGAGCCTGTTCGAGAGTCACTTGTGGTGTGCGTCGAACGGTGCTTAGGGACGTAGAGTGGAATAGTGCCAGAGCCTCGACCCTTTGTAATGACCTACGCTGTTCATATTATTTAAATACTTGGTTTGGCTTTTATTCGTTTCTTCGTTTCTTATTATGTTTTTGGTGAGTCCGAGTTACTCTGCGGGGTAACGTCTAGACTCGGAGCCGGGCTCGCATTTCGCCAATTTGGCAGTTGTGGGTTGACCTGGCTTATTCCTCTCCGACTTGGGGTCCGTATTTTGGCAACTCGGCGGGTTTGCCATTGGTGCTCGTCGTGGTCTTCCTTGGTGTGTCATCGTTTTCGCGGTTGATGAACCTGGAAGACTGCACCTGATCGGTTGCTCGGACCGAAGTGGAGTATCCGCGTGACCGGGTATGATTAGTCGTCACTTTATGGGGTATTCTCTTGGCGGCGAGTGAAAAAGTGGATGAGGTGTCTTAAATGTTGTTAGTCGGAGTTCGCGTTGGGGTCGGTGTTGTAGACCCGTTTAGGTTCGTTACAATTGAGGTTTGGAGCTTAAACAGAAGATACGAGAAAACTAACTAGCCAGAATAATCTGGAAGTCTGGATCAAATCGGATAATGATTATTATAACGCCGGAATGAAAATATTAATTTTCAATGGCTACGCAACGACGTTCACGCGCTTACTCATTTTCATTATCTCTCTCTATCTATCTCACTCTCACACACACTCTTCATCGTGCAGTATGCACTGACTTATTGTAGGGCATGATGAAATTATACACGGCGGTCTCGTCAAGAGCCGAAGCTCGTTCGTGTTGTCCCTTATCGTCAGTGCATGCTTGCTTGTTGATGCGGATAGTGTTGGGTAAACATTACTCATGAGCAACACAACACTATTCACGGACGAATTTTTATACCCGATACTCAAAATGAGTATTGGGGTATATTAGATTTGTGGTAAAAGTGGATGTGTGTAACGTCCAGAAGGAATCGTTTCCGACCCCATAAAGTATATATATTCTTGATCAGCATCAATAGCCGAGTCGATTGAGCCCTGTCTGTCTGTCCGTCTGTCCGTCCGTCCGTCCGTCCGTCCGTCCGTCCGTCCGTCCGTCCGTCCGTCCGTCCGTCCGTCCGTCCGTCCGTCCGTCCGTCCCCTTCAGCGCCTAGTGCTCAAAGACTATAAGATCTAGAGCAACGATGTTTTGGATCCAGACTTCTGTGATATGTCACTGCTACAAAAATATTTCAAAACTTCGCCCCGCCTACTTCCGCCCCCACAAAGGACGAAAATCTGTGGCATCCACATTTTGAAATATACGATAAAACCGAAAACGCAGAATCGTAGAGAATGACTATATGTTTTAGAGTGTAAAATCTCAACCAGATCGTATAATTATTATAGCCAGAATCAAGAAAACAATTTCATTCTTTCTCGCTCTGTCTCTCTCTAACACACAGGTTTCATGGTCGGCTTTGCCAATTGCAAAATATGAGTTCAAGGATCTCAGAACCTATAAGAGCCAGAGCAACCAAATTTGGTATCCACACTCCTGTGGTATCGGACCTTGACCGTTTCGTGTCCAAATTTCGCCACACCCCCCGCAAAGGACGAAAATCTGGGGCATCCACAAATCTAAGAGACTATTAAGGCTAGAGTAACCAAATTTGGTATCCGCACTTCTGTTAGATCTCACTATAAAACGTACATTTCAGAATTTCGCCCCACCCTTTTCCGCCCCCACAAAGGACGAAAATCTGTTGCATCCACAATATTGCACATTTGAGAAAACTAAAAACGCAGAATCATAGATAATGACCATATCTATCAGATTGCTGAATCTGGATCAGATCAGATCATTTTTATAGCCAAAAGGAACAAATCAATTTGCACTGGCTACGCAGCCCCCGACGTCACGCTCAGACTGATTTTCTGTCTCTCTCGCACGCACCTCTTGTCGTGTCGTTTAATATTAGCGGCGTCTGCCGGAGGAGAGCCATACTGACTTAGTATCGGGTATAACTGTAGAGTTGCGGTGTCCGCAGCAACTCACAACGTTCCCCCTCGTTTGATATGTGCTTAACCCTTTTGTTCCAACCTCAAAAAAATTTCATATTGCATATTAGATTATATAAATAGCATATACAAAAAAACTCAAAGAATTATAAGTAATATTTATATATTATGTAAAAGAACATTTTAATATTACTAAAAATTTTGAAGCAAAATTATTAATGGCTGGACAAAATTTAAATATTACTGTATCAGTAAAATCATTTTATTTTAAAATTTTAAACCCCACGAGCCTGTTGAGGGTTAATCAACATCAACATATGTCGTCTCACTCACACTTACTATACTATGTGTTTTTCACTCGCACTAATTGCTAGGGTATAAATTTAAAATCGCGGCCGTAGCTGCGACTCACAACGTTCCTTTTCGTAAAAGGCACTAAACTTTGCTTTTCACTGCGCTTTATTTACCGACTGACAATTGTACTACAAAGTCGCATTTTATTAAAAATCGATAGATATCGAATAAATTCACAAATCCCAATGATAGGTCAAAAGTTATCGTTACTCAGCAAAAACTGCAAGCACTGTCAAAAAAACGACAGCATATTACATTACAAAGAAAAAGAATTCAATTGGAATTGCACAAACACAGTCGGCCTTCATAAAAGTGTACAAAGCAACTGGGCTAATACATCAGAGAATATTCCTGAAAGGAGCTCGTCCAGATCCAGTTAACGAAACAGAATTCACGCAAATCCAAGCAGTTGACAATGCATCCTTTTACTTATGCCATATCCGTGAACTTCGTGGCCACCTGCTGGGAAAATCAACCGGCTCAACAATTTAGATTGTCGGAGATAATTGAGTTCCCAGCCATTTTGGTCAATCTGAAAACGGGTATGGTCGAGGCGGAGTTTCACAAGTACGTGATGCCCGTGGAGTCGCCGCAACTGAGCCAATACTGTACCAGTCTGACGGGCATTCAGCAGAAGACTGTGGAGGCGGGAGTGCCACTGCAGACGGCACTCAATTCCTTTATCGAGTGGCTGAAGAAGGAATTGAGCGCCCGCAACCTGGTGCTACCAAAGATGAGTATGACCAATCCACAGGGAAACTGTTTCTTCGTCACCTGGGCGAACTGGGACTTTGGAATCTGTCTTGCCAAGGAGTGCGCACGCAAGAATATACGTAAACCAACCTGCTTCAATCAGTGGATAGACGCGAGGGCCATCTACAAGAAGTGGTACAAGTATCGTCCCTTCAGCTTCGACAATGCCCTGGCCCATGTGAGGCTGACCTTCCAGGGACGTGCTCACTCCGGCATCGATGATGCCAAGAATCTGGGCAATCTCATTTGCAAGATGTCTCGTGATGGAGCCCCCTTTTCGATCACCAAGGATCTGACACCACATAAGGAGCTCAACGAGAACCGTGGCTTCTGAGCTTAAGCGGTCAGCCATCAGCCATCAGCCATTAGCCATCCCAGCCAGAGCCAGAGCCCCCCAGCCAGAGCATAATAATCCATTTGTTTGTTGGATTATGTTTAATATTCAACGCCACAGTAACCCAAGGACACTAATGCTGACTAAGAGATGGGCCCAATTTAAACACAAATGTAAACGCCAAATAAGATTATTGTTTTTTTATTATCTACATAATTTCTTTTGACAGAAATAACGACTTGACATTTGAAGTGCGTCGCCATCGCAGCAAAGCCCCAGCACCTGCATCTGGATATCAAAAGCCAGCAAGAAAACCACAACACTAAAAATCCACTCATTTATCCTATTGGGTGTAGAGAATGATTATGAGTTTTGCATAATCTGAACACAAATGTAATAGCAAAATAATTATCTTGTTTTCTTTTTATATTTTATCTAACATAAATTAAATTGATGTGCATCGCAATGACAGCCGATCGCCTGCCAGAAGCCATTAGCCATCCCACCAAAGCAGAATGAGCCAGAACACAAAAAAAGCCATTTATTTATTTGATTATATTTAATACACTTAATACGCTGCGTAGCCACTGCAAATTGATTTGTTCGGTTATAATAATGATCCGATCCGATTCAGATTCGGCAATCTGGTAGATATGGTTATTCTCCATGATTGTTCAAAATTGTGGATGCCACAGATCTTCGTCCTTTGTGATGGCGAAAGAGGGTGGGGTGAAATTTTGAAATACATATCACTAGGCGCTCATAGGGACGGACAAACGGACGGGCGGACAGACAGACATGGCTCTATCGACCCTCGACTATAGATGCTGATCAAGAATATACATACATATATACTTTATAGGTTCCTTATGAAAGGGGGGGTATACAAATTGTTCTTTTTTTTTTTGTTATGTATTTTATCTAATTTCTTTTGACAGCAATTGATATGAATTTAAATTTGATGTGCATCGCAATCGCAGCTACCACATCTACAATCTAAACACCTACGTACGAGTACATCTAATCATAGCAATAAATATGGCCTTATAGCAAACACATTTTGCTACTATTCATACTTACTTGGTAATGATTAGCCATAGTCTTCAATATGGACTTATTTTTTCATCGATTTTCATCGCCTACACTAGGTGATACGGTATAAAAAAAAGATTAAAACATCCAGGAACAGGAGGTTGGGAAGATCCTACCGCCCAACGTTTTGGCACAATGTTTGTATATTTGCTGATCACTTTCCTCTGGGACCCCTCCAAGCACTCAAGTAGTCGAATTCCCAAATGGGAAAGCAAGAATAGCTCGATATTTTGTCGAAACTAAATTAGAGAAATTAAGAAAAACGAGGCATCCAAATTGTCATAGAATTGGAGTTTAGATAAAGCCCAATGCGAATATTGAATATATGTGCATATATCTAAGTAGGATAATATTAGTGGAGTTTTTAGTGGGAACAATTGAGAGACTTGACTTATCTCCTTCGAAATGTTCTGTGCCGCAATTTCCAGTCTGGCCTTGAATCTAATCCCCTATTCAAGTCGGAGCATCTACAGAAGAATGCGGATTCAAGATGGAATTTGCTTGCATCCCTTAGCCAAGTTGTGAAGTGTCACTTAGAGGAAGTGTTGGAAACAGACAGACTTGCTCCATACCCTGGGCCATACCATGTGGCCTCTGTTCGGTTTGTGACCGACTCCTGCGGTTCCTGTAGGCTTCTACGAGTATTCATATTCCAAAGAATCCGAAGTGCCTGAAAAGAAAAAGAATTTTTCGGTGGTAAATGGTAAAGATGATGAGAAGAATGCCTGTAATGACCTAGTGACCGCCGCAAAAGTTCTGTCGGCTGTACAGGACTCAATAGGCTCGTTGGAACCCAACGTACAATATGTTGAGCAAGCAGCAACCATTTGAAGACTCTTGCGAAAGGCGCCTCAAAAGATACATGAAATTAAGTGCAGCTGAGTGGGGTGATTTGAATAGACTTGTTAATACCCTGGATCCGACGTACCTTGCCACAGAAAAGTTGCAATTGTTCACCAATTGACTTCTATAAGCTATGGCTGGAGGTCAATAAGTCTAATGCATTTGCAGCTATTTCATTTAAATGAGCCCTTTAGTATTTATCATTATACATATATGTAAGCGACGCATACTTAACCATAAGCATAAGCATAGCCCTCATACACGCCCTATCACTGCGGCCAGATCGACGATTGATTCCGTTGGTAGAGTGGTGGAATAGCCAGCACTAGATGGAAACGTGGCGGTAAGGAGCACTGCATAATGGTCACGCTGGACATTAAGAACGTGTTTAACACGGCGATGTGGAGCTGCATCCTAAAGGCGCTAGAGACTTTCGACACACCCAGGTACCGAGGCCGGCACGGAGCAATAGGAGGTATTTGCAGGCGTCCCGCAGGGGTCGGTGCTGGGCCCTACACTGTGGAACGCAATGAACGACGGCATATTGCGACTCAGCCTCCCCCACGTAGTGCATATGGTGGGTTTTTCAGACGATGTGGCTGTTCTAGTGGTGGGAAAACTCTTGGCCGGAGACTTGGAGAAGACCTGCAACCAGACAATAGCGCATATTCAACAGTGGCTGGAGAGGGTCGGGCTCGAACTCGCTCCCCACAAGACCGAGGCAGTGTTGGTGTCCAGCCGAAAGAAAGCTGAGACAGTCCTGCCACGGTCATATCTCTGCCATGGATGCTGGCTAATGGTAGTCGGGTGGAGTAAAGAAAACTATCAATGAAATTACCCCAATCTATGGTGACACTGTTACATGCCGAGGGATGCATGGCCGAGGGGTTGCTCGGTTGCTAATATACGGACTCTGGATACCTGTCCAATAAATTAAGTAGTCATTAGTCAGCTCTCACTGCGTTCGGTTGTGTTTTCGCTATGTCGCTTTATTACTGCTCAGAATGCAATTCGTCACCTTGAGGCTGTCCGCTGTTCTTCTTTATGCCGCCGAGCGTTTCATCTGACGTGCATCGATTTGCATGCAAGTGCAGTTAAACTCTTGAGAAATCTGCTAATTTGTTATGGCATACCTGCATATTGGTAAATTTGCTACCGCGACGGGGCCAGAAGCGGTGGTGAAATTTGTTGCCAATAAACTCAAGGTGCCGGAGGGGGAAATTTCTTGCGTGAAATTGGTTAAGCGAGATGCTGATCTATCTGCGTTATCTGGTGCTCCGCGTGGTCTTTGATGATAGATTCTGGCCAGTATCGGTAAGGGTTTCGCGCATAGACAGAGGCCGGAAGCTGATTTGACGGCAGTTAATCTGTGTGCAGCTGTGCCACTGCGGACGTCCACGCTGACTCAGAAAGCTCCAGGTTCATCCACTTCAAAAAAAACCCCAGTGAAACCCCTTTGGTTTTATGATCGCCGCTTCTCCACAAAATATTCTGCTTGCACTTTTTTGACGAAGAGTCAGCAGCTCGTCGTGCACTCTTATGTGGAACACTCTTCAGCATCATCACCTAGATTGGCTCTCCCTGCCCAATCTTCTGGACGAGGATGGTGTGCTGCTATTTCGGACTCCGGCACATAAGCAGGTTTCAAGCATGGGTCTCGGCCCTTTGGTTCAGTGGGATATGCCTGAACCTCCTCTGGATCCATCTTCCGTGGCCGCTAACAGGACGGCACCGCCACTTTCTGGGACCGTGCCGATGGACGGTGCCAAGACTCAGGCTGTCAGCTTGGCTACCTCTTCGTGTGACTTCGACGCTGTCATTTTGTTTGAAACCTGGCTCAATTCAAACTTTTTCGACAACGAATACTTCGATCCTAACCTTTTCCAGGTGTTTCGTAAGGACAGAGATTGTGCCAAGACGAAGCGCTGCAGAGAAGGTGGGGTCATTGTGGCCGTCAGACACACCCTACTGGATGGTGGCTCTGTTCTGGATCAGATTGGTGTGGCGGTGGCTGGCCAGTCGGAGACGCTATTAGCGCATCGTACATTCCACCGAATAGCTGTCACACACTCAAAACATTGCTAAAATGTATGTTATGGTATTCTGCGAGACCGTCAGCACCTCTGCGTTGCTGGCGACTTCAATTTGGGTTCGTTGATATGGTCCGGCGATCCGCAGTCGTCGGCTATGATACCAAGCAATGTACATTTGCCGCACGAGATTCTCTTGCTAGATGATTTTTTTAGTATGGGCTTAACCAAAGTAAATAGTTTTTGTTAGTTTGGATATAGATTGCCATGTTACATCTTGCGAACTGCCTTGGACGGCTACGTGTCCGACGAGAGCGACCTAGCCAAGGGTCTTAGCCACATCGATGTCGGGGAGGAGCTGGAGTCCCCCGACAGCGACCTGGAAACAACAATGGTGGAGGTGAGCCTCAGGAATGTCACTGACGCTCCTGCAGATAAACCTCCACCATTGTAAGGCAGCATCCGCTGCTCTACTGCTCCATCTAGCCAAGGGTGGAGCCTAAAAAGTCATCATTTAGGATCCTCGGAAACAGGGTCTTCGGTCTGAGGACTCCAAACTATAAGCTATACGTAGCTGAAACCGCAGGTTAAATTCGTACCTGCATTCTTGCAAAAAGAGAGTGGCACTTATTTTTGCTCCCAAATTTGAGCAATGAAGACCACACCGAAGTAAGCCTCGAAGGCTAGGAGCGCTCACTGAGGATCTGCTCCGTATACATGGGTCATAACCAACCTGACCCAACCACTGCCAGTGGTTAAGCACTGACGCAAACGAAGGGGGTGAGTACCTCTTTTTAATTACTTACTGACCACTCAGATGTTCTTATTAAACCGGAAGTTATCCCACCTCTATTATTAAAAACCACAAGGAGGTCCTGGACCACACGCTTGCCTCTCATGAGATACAGAGGAACATTGTAACCTGGAGGGTCCTGGAAAAACACTCCTTCTCGGACCACAGTAACATGGAAACTGTATTCTCCTTTTCATTTACGAAGCCAGTTCAATTCCGGACCCGCAGGCGGACAAATTGGACTCGGTACTCTGACTGCCTTTGTCGTGTTCTCCCTGAGTCCCCACCTGAGGAGGAGAGCTTCACCGACGCCTGCATTAAAGCGCTCGATAAATCCTGCCCCTCTGGCAAGAACAGAGGCTGGAAGAAACCTGAATGGTAGACTCCGAAACTGGGCGAACTCCGGAAAGCCTCCCCCACAAAGGACGAAAATCTGTTGCATCCACAATATTGCACATTTGAGAAAACTAAAAACGCAGAATCATAGATAATGACCATATCTATCAGATTGCTGAATCTGAATCTGGATCAGATCAGATCATTTTTATAGCCAAAAGGAACAAATCAATTTGCACTGGCTACGCAGCCCCCGACGTCACGCTCAGACTGATTTTCTGTCTCTCTCGCACGCACCTCTTGTCGTGTCGTTTAATATTAGCGGCGTCTGCCGGAGGAGAGCCATACTGACTTAGTATCGGGTATAACTGTAGAGTTGCGGTGTCCGCAGCAACTCACAACGTTCCCCCTCGTTTGATATGTGCTTAACCCTTTTGTTCCAACCTCAAAAAAATTTCATATTGCATATTAGATTATATAAATAGCATATACAAAAAAACTCAAAGAATTATAAGTAATATTTATATATTATGTAAAAGAACATTTTAATATTACTAAAAATTTTGAAGCAAAATTATTAATGGCTGGACAAAATTTAAATATTACTGTATCAGTAAAATCATTTTATTTTAAAATTTTAAACCCCACGAGCCTGTTGAGGGTTAATCAACATCAACATATGTCGTCTCACTCACACTTACTATACTATGTGTTTTTCACTCGCACTAATTGCTAGGGTATAAATTTAAAATCGCGGCCGTAGCTGCGACTCACAACGTTCCTTTTCGTAAAAGGCACTAAACTTTGCTTTTCACTGCGCTTTATTTACCGACTGACAATTGTACTACAAAGTCGCATTTTATTAAAAATCGATAGATATCGAATAAATTCACAAATCCCAATGATAGGTCAAAAGTTATCGTTACTCAGCAAAAACTGCAAGCACTGTCAAAAAAACGACAGCATATTACATTACAAAGAAAAAGAATTCAATTGGAATTGCACAAACACAGTCGGCCTTCATAAAAGTGTACAAAGCAACTGGGCTAATACATCAGAGAATATTCCTGAAAGGAGCTCGTCCAGATCCAGTTAACGAAACAGAATTCACGCAAATCCAAGCAGTTGACAATGCATCCTTTTACTTATGCCATATCCGTGAACTTCGTGGTCACCTGCTGGGAAAATCAACCGGCTCAACAATTTAGATTGTCGGAGATAATTGAGTTCCCAGCCATTTTGGTCAATCTGAAAACGGGTATGGTCGAGGCGGAGTTTCACAAGTACGTGATGCCCGTGGAGTCGCCGCAACTGAGCCAATACTGTACCAGTCTGACGGGCATTCAGCAGAAGACTGTGGAGGCGGGAGTGCCACTGCAGACGGCACTCAATTCCTTTATCGAGTGGCTGAAGAAGGAATTGAGCGCCCGCAACCTGGTGCTACCAAAGATGAGTATGACCAATCCACAGGGAAACTGTTTCTTCGTCACCTGGGCGAACTGGGACTTTGGAATCTGTCTTGCCAAGGAGTGCGCACGCAAGAATATACGTAAACCAACCTGCTTCAATCAGTGGATAGACGCGAGGGCCATCTACAAGAAGTGGTACAAGTATCGTCCCTTCAGCTTCGACAATGCCCTGGCCCATGTGAGGCTGACCTTCCAGGGACGTGCTCACTCCGGCATCGATGATGCCAAGAATCTGGGCAATCTCATTTGCAAGATGTCTCGTGATGGAGCCCCCTTTTCGATCACCAAGGATCTGACACCACATAAGGAGCTCAACGAGAACCGTGGCTTCTGAGCTTAAGCGGTCAGCCATCAGCCATCAGCCATTAGCCATCCCAGCCAGAGCCAGAGCCCCCCAGCCAGAGCATAATAATCCATTTGTTTGTTGGATTATGTTTAATATTCAACGCCACAGTAACCCAAGGCACTAATGCTGACTAAAAGATGGGCCCAATTTAAACACAAATGTAAACGCCAAATAAGATTATTGTTTTTTTATTATCTACATAATTTCTTTTGACAGAAATAACGACTTGACATTTGAAGTGCGTCGCCATCGCAGCAAAGCCCCAGCACCTGCATCTGGATATCAAAAGCCAGCAAGAAAACCACAACACTAAAAATCCACTCATTTATCCTATTGGGTGTAGAGAATGATTATGAGTTTTGCATAATCTGAACACAAATGTAATAGCAAAATAATTATCTTGTTTTCTTTTTATATTTTATCTAACATAAATTAAATTGATGTGCATCGCAATGACAGCCGATCGCCTGCCAGAAGCCATTAGCCATCCCACCAAAGCAGAATGAGCCAGAACACAAAAAAAGCCATTTATTTATTTGATTATACTTAATACACTTAATACGCTGCGTAGCCACTGCAAATTGATTTGTTCGGTTATAATAATGATCCGATCCGATTCAGATTCGGCAATCTGGTAGATATGGTTATTCTCTATGATTGTTCAAAATTGTGGATGCCACAGATCTTCGTCCTTTGTGATGGCGAAAGAGGGTGGGGTGAAATTTTGAAATACATATCACTAGGCGCTCATAGGGACGGACAAACGGACGGGCGGACAGACAGACATGGCTCTATCGACCCTCGACTATAGATGCTGATCAAGAATATACATACATATATACTTTATAGGTTCCTTATGAAAGGGGGGGTATACAAATTGTTCTTTTTTTTTTTGTTATGTATTTTATCTAATTTCTTTTGACAGCAATTGATATGAATTTAAATTTGATGTGCATCGCAATCGCAGCTACCACATCTACAATCTAAACACCTACGTACGAGTACATCTAATCATAGCAATAAATATGGCCTTATAGCAAACACATTTTGCTACTATTCATACTTACTTGGTAATGATTAGCCATAGTCTTCAATATGGACTTATTTTTTCATCGATTTTCATCGCCTACACTAGGTGATACGGTATAAAAATAAGATTAAAACATCCAGGAACAGGAGGTTGGGAAGATCCTACCGCCCAACGTTTTGGCACAATGTTTGTATATTTGCTGATCACTTTCCTCTGGGACCCCTCCAAGCACTCAAGTAGTCGAGTTCCCAAATGGGAAAGCAAGAATAGCTCGATATTTTGTCGAAACTAAATTAGAGAAATTAAGAAAAACGAGGCATCCAAATTGTCATAGAATTGGAGTTTAGATAAAGCCCAATGCGAATATTGAATATATGTGCATATATCTAAGTAGGATAATATTAGTGGAGTTTTTAGTGGGAACAATTGAGAGACTTGACTTATCTCCTTCGAAATGTTCTGTGCCGCAATTTCCAGTCTGGCCTTGAATCTAATCCCCTATTCAAGTCGGAGCATCTACAGAAGAATGCGGATTCAAGATGGAATTTGCTTGCATCCCTTAGCCAAGTTGTGAAGTGTCACTTAGAGGAAGTGTTGGAAACAGACAGACTTGCTCCATACCCTGGGCCATACCATGTGGCCTCTGTTCGGTTTGTGACCGACTCCTGCGGTTCCTGTAGGCTTCTACGAGTATTCATATTCCAAAGAATCCGAAGTGCCTGAAAAGAAAAAGAATTTTTCGGTGGTAAATGGTAAAGATGATGAGAAGAATGCCTGTAATGACCTAGTGACCGCCGCAAAAGTTCTGTCGGCTGTACAGGACTCAATAGGCTCGTTGGAACCCAACGTACACTATGTTGAGCAAGCAGCAACCATTTGAAGACTCTTGCGAAAGGCGCCTCAAAAGATACATGAAATTAAGTGCAGCTGAGTGGGGTGATTTGAATAGACTTGTTAATACCCTGGATCCGACGTACCTTGCCACAGAAAAGTTGCAATTGTTCACCAATTGACTTCTATAAGCTATGGCTGGAGGTCAATAAGTCTAATGCATTTGCAGCTATTTCATTTAAATGAGCCCTTTAGTATTTATCATTATACATATATGTAAGCGACGCATACTTAACCATAAGCATAAGCATAGCCCTCATACACGCCCTATCACTGCGGCCAGATCGACGATTGATTCCGTTGGTAGAGTGGTGGAATAGCCAGCACTAGATGGAAACGTGGCGGTAAGGAGCACTGCATAATGGTCACGCTGGACATTAAGAACGTGTTTAACACGGCGATGTGGAGCTGCATCCTAAAGGCGCTAGAGACTTTCGACACACCCAGGTACCGAGGCCGGCACGGAGCAATAGGAGGTATTTGCAGGCGTCCCGCAGGGGTCGGTGCTGGGCCCTACACTGTGGAACGCAATGAACGACGGCATATTGCGACTCAGCCTCCCCCACGTAGTGCATATGGTGGGTTTTTCAGACGATGTGGCTGTGGTGGGAAAACTCTTGGCCGGAGACTTGGAGAAGACCTGCAACCAGACAATAGCGCGTATTCAACAGTGGCTGGAGAGGGTCGGGCTCGAACTCGCTCCCCACAAGACCGAGGCAGTGTTGGTGTCCAGCCGAAAGAAAGCTGAGACAGTCCTGCCACGGTCATATCTCTGCCATGGATGCTGGCTAATGGTAGTCGGGCGGAGTAAAGAAAACTATCAATGAAATTACCCCAATCTATGGTGACACTGTTACATGCCGAGGGATGCATGGCCGAGGGGTTGCTCGGTTGCTAATATACGGACTCTGGATACCTGTCCAATAAATTAAGTAGTCATTAGTCAGCTCTCACTGCGTTCGGTTGTGTTTTCGCTATGTCGCTTTATTACTGCTCAGAATGCAATTCGTCACCTTGAGGCTGTCCGCTGTTCTTCTTTATGCCGCCGAGCGTTTCATCTGACGTGCATCGATTTGCATGCAAGTGCAGTTAAACTCTTGAGAAATCTGCTAATTTGTTATGGCATACCTGCATATTGGTAAATTTGCTACCGCGACGGGGCCAGAAGCGGTGGTGAAATTTGTTGCCAATAAACTCAAGGTGCCGGAGGGGGAAATTTCTTGCGTGAAATTGGTTAAGCGAGATGCTGATCTATCTGCGTTATCTGGTGCTCCGCGTGGTCTTTGATGATAGATTCTGGCCAGTATCGGTAAGGGTTTCAGCTCGTCGTGCACTCTTATGTGGAACACTCTTCAGCATCATCACCTAGATTGGCTCTCCCTGCCCAATCTTCTGGACGAGGATGGTGTGCTGCTATTTCGGACTCCGGCACATAAGCAGGTTTCAAGCATGGGTCTCGGCCCTTTGGTTCAGTGGGATATGCCTGAACCTCCTCTGGATCCATCTTCCGTGGCCGCTAACAGGACGGCACCGCCACTTTCTGGGACCGTGCCGATGGACGGTGCCAAGACTCAGGCTGTCAGCTTGGCTACCTCTTCGTGTGACTTCGACGCTGTCATTTTGTTTGAAACCTGGCTCAATTCAAACTTTTTCGACAACGAATACTTCGATCCTAACCTTTTCCAGGTGTTTCGTAAGGACAGAGATTGTGCCAAGACGAAGCGCTGCAGAGAAGGTGGGGTCATTGTGGCCGTCAGACACACCCTACTGGATGGTGGCTCTGTTCTGGATCAGATTGGTGTGGCGGTGGCTGGCCAGTCGGAGACGCTATTAGCGCATCGTACATTCCACCGAATAGCTGTCACACACTTAAAACATTGCTAAAATGTATGTTATGGTATTCTGCGAGACCGTCAGCACCTCTGCGTTGCTGGCGACTTCAATTTGGGTTCGTTGATATGGTCCGGCGATCCGCAGTCGTCGGCTATGATACCAAGCAATGTACATTTGCCGCACGAGATTCTCTTGCTAGATGATTTTTTTAGTATGGGCTTAACCAAAGTAAATAGTTTTTCTTAGTTTGGATATAGATTGCCATGTTACATCTTGCGAACTGCCTTGGACGGCTACGTGTCCGACGAGAGCGACCTAGCCAAGGGTCTTAGCCACATCGATGTCGGGGAGGAGCTGGAGTCCCCCGACAGCGACCTGGAAACAACAATGGTGGAGGTGAGCCTCAGGAATGTCACTGACGCTCCTGCAGATAAACCTCCACCATTGTAAGGCAGCATCCGCTGCTCTACTGCTCCATCTAGCCAAGGGTGGAGCCTAAAAAGTCATCATTTAGGATCCTCGGAAACAGGGTCTTCGGTCTGAGGACTCCAAACTATAAGCTATACGTAGCTGAAACCGCAGGTTAAATTCGTACCTGCATTCTTGCAAAAAGAGAGTGGCACTTATTTTTGCTCCCAAATTTCAGCAATGAAGACCACACCGAAGTGAGCCTCGAAGGCTAGGAGCGCTCACTGAGGATCTGCTCCGTATACATGGGTCATAACCAACCTGACCCAACCACTGCCAGTGGTTAAGCACTGACGCAAACGAAGGGGGTGAGTACCTCTTTTTAATTACTTACTGACCACTCAGATGTTCTTATTAAACCGGAAGTTATCCCACCTCTATTATTAAAAACCACAAGGAGGTCCTGGACCACACGCTTGCCTCTCATGAGATACAGAGGAACATTGTAACCTGGAGGGTCCTGGAAAAACACTCCTTCTCGGACCACAGTAACATGGAAACTGTATTCTCCTTTTCATTACCGAAACCAGTTCAATTCCGGACCCGCAGGCGGACAAATTGGACTCGGTACTCTGACTGCCTTTGTCGTGTTCTCCCTGAGTCCCCACCTGAGGAGGAGAGCTTCACCGACGCCTGCATTAAAGCGCTCGATAAATCCTGCCCCTCTGGCAAGAACAGAGGCTGGAAGAAACCTGAATGGTAGACTCCGAAACTGGGCGAACTCCGGAAAGCCTCCCGGAGACTCTTCAATAAAGCTAAGGCTGAAAACGTTGAGCAAAACTGGGCCGATTACAAGGCCAGTCTGTCAACCTACAACAAAGAACTTAGGAAAGCCAAACGCGCCTCTTGGCGTAAATTCTTTCGAAGACTACACCCACCCTACTTGAAGAATGTCGACCAGTCTTGGACCACGTCCAGCGATGAGTCGCTAAATCTGCTACTTAATACTCACTACCCTGGCTATGATAAAAACAGACCCATATACTGTCGGCTCAAATGCCATCCTGAACCTGCTAAGCGAGGAGAACATTTTCTGGGCGATCAAAAGCTTCAAACCATACAAGTCTGCGGGGACAGATGGCATTATCCCTGCCCAACTGATTCACGTGGGACCAAAAACCATTAATTGGCTAAAAATTAACGAGGGAGTATTCTCCCACGGGTGCATCCTGGCATGCCTTTCGGAAGAAAGATCCACCGAAACGGCCCTAGACTCGATAATCGAAGCGCCCCTTAACTTTATGGAGTTACGGGCGCACTGGCAGCCCTGGGGGTTGACTCCTGGACGGTGATCGTCCATCCTAATCGATCAGATGCTACAAAGCAAGACTGTTGAGGCATCACTGAGGACGTCAACAACTGCCAGATTTGTCAGCAGGTGAAGACCACAGAGCGGAGTCCTCTCGCCCCTCTTATGGAACGTGGCAGTGAACGAACTGTGAGTGCATGACAAGTAATCGCACGACGATGTCGAGATGGGCAGACAAATGCAGGCCGTCAAATGTCAACCCATCTAAAACGAATAGAGGATAGAGTAAAGAATGCACAGTGCACAGTGGACCTCTATACATGCAGGAAAGCAATCGGACTACAATGGGGAATGGCCCCGTATATAGTTCGGAATCTATACACCGCCATCATACGACCAATCATGCTCTGTGGAATGGTAGTATGGTGGCCAGCCCTAGACAAAAGAACTTGTCTCAACAGACTCAGTATAGTTCAACGCATGGCAGAGCTATGCATAACTGGCGGGCTACGCACTACTCCAGGGAAAGCCCTGGATACCGTGCTGGACCTACTGTAACGAGCTGTTTTTATCCCCCCTCCCCGGCTACCGCCTTAACCTAACCTAAAAAATATTTTGGGCAGTCTTTACTACTGGTAGCACTAGTAGCGCACTGTATGCGAGAGCAAGGGGTTGTGTCATGGGGAGGAAGGCCACTCGAGTCGCATATTGTTTTACCTTTACAGTATTTTGCAGTATGACCAATATTTTTGAAATTTTTGCATCTCATAGGGTAATGGATACATTATTTGACACAAGCGGTGTGCCATGTAATCTGAATTTTTCCTGGTAAGTTATAGAGGTAAACGAGGGGGAACGTTGTGAGTTGCTGCGGACACCGCAACTGTACAGTTATACCCGATACTTAGTCAGTATGGCTCTCCTCCGGCAGACGCCGCTAATATTGAACGACACGACAAAGAGTGCGTGCGAGAGAGACAGAAAATCAGTCTGAGCGTGACGTCGGGGGCTGCGTAGCCAGTGCAAATTGATTTCTTGCTTTTGGCTACAAAAATGATCCGATCTGATCCAGGTTCAGCAATCTGATAGATGTGGTCGTTATCTATGATTCTGCGTTTTTAGTTTTCTCGAATCTGCAATATTGTAGATGAAACAGATTTTCGTCCTTTGTGGGGGCGGAAGGAGGGGGGGCGAAATTCTGAGATATACGTTTTATAGTGAGATCTAACAGAAGTGCGGATAACAAATTTGGTTACTCTAGCCTTAATAGTCTCTGAGATTTGTGGATGCCCCAGATTTTCGTCCTTTGCGGGGGGTGTGGCGAAATTTGGACACGAAACGGTCAAGGTCCGATATCACAGGAGTGTGGATACCAAATTTGGTTGCTCTGGCTCTTATAGGTTCTGAGATCCTTGAACTCATATTTTGCAATTGACAAAACCGACCATGAAACCTGTGTGTTAGAGAGAGACAGAGCGAGAAAGAATTAAATTGTTTTCTTGCTTCTGGCTATAATCATTATACGATCTGGTTCAGATTTTGCAGTCTAGAAGATATAGTCATTCTCTACGATTCTGCATTTTCTGTTTTCTCGTATCTTTGAATTTGTGGATGCCACAGATTTTCGCTCTTTGTGGGGGCGGAAGTGGGCGGGGCGACGTTTTGAAATATTTTTGTAGCAGTGACATATCACAGAAGTCTGGATCCAAAACATCGTTGCTCTAGATCTTATAGTCTTTGAGCACTAGGCGCTGAAGGGGACGGTCAGACGGACGGACGGACGGACGGACGGACGGACGGACGGACGGACGGACGGACGGACGGACGGACGGACGAGACGGACAGACGGACAGACGGACAGACAGACAGGCCTCAATCGACTCGGCTATTGATGCTGATCAAGAATATATATACTTTATGGGTTCGGAAACGATTTCTTCTGGACGTTACACACATCCACTTTTACCACAAATCTAATATACCCCAATACTCATTTTGAGTATCGGGTATAAAAATAAGCTGGATTTCTCCAGTGGGTGTAGCTTTGCCATCGACTTGGCCAGTGTATTTGAAAATCTCGACTGCTCTTTGGGCTTAAAGTTCTTTTAGAATCTCGTCGTTTGAAATATAATTGTGTGATGGACCTATGTCCGGCTGAGGTAAGCTCAGTTACGTCCAAGGTCAATCCACAAGAATTTTATAGATGGATGGAACCATAACGGAGGCGTTGTGGTTGGCCTGTGGCAGAGAGGATGGAGCGGAGCCTGTTCGAGAGTCACTTGTGGTGTGCGTCGAACTGTGCTTAGGGACGTAGAGTGGAATAGTGCCAGAGCCTCGACCCTTTGTAATGACTACGCTGTTCATATTATTTAAATACTTGGTTTGGCTTTTATTCGTTTCTTCGTTTCTTATTATGTTTTTGGTGAGTCCGAGTTACTCTGCGGGGTAACGTCTAGACTCGGAGCCGGGCTCGCATTTCGCCAATTTGGCAGTTGTGGGTTGACCTGGCTTATTCCTCTCCGACTTGGGGTCCGTATTTTGGCAACTCGGCGGGTTTGCCATTGGTGCTCGTCGTGGTCTTCCTTGGTGTGTCATCGTTTTCGCGGTTGATGAACCTGGAAGACTGCACCTGATCGGTTGCTCGGACCGAAGTGGAGTATCCGCGTGACCGGGTATGATTAGTCGTCACTTTATGGGGTATTCTCTTGGCGGCGAGTGAAAAAGTGGATGAGGTGTCTTAAATGTTGTTAGTCGGAATTCGCGTTGGGGTCGGTGTTGTAGACCCGTTTAGGTTCGTTACAATTGAGGTTTGGAGCATAAACAGAAGATACGAGAAAACTAACTAGCCAGAATAATCTGGAAGTCTGGATCAAATCGGATAATGATTATTATAACGCCGGAATGAAAATATTAATTTTCAATGGCTACGCAACGCCGTTCACGCGCTTACTCATTTTCATTATCTCTCTCTATCTATCTCACTCTCACACACACTCTTCATCGTGCAGTATGCACTGACTTATTGTAGGGCATGATGAAATTATACACGGCGGTCTCGTCAAAAGCCGAAGCTCGTTCGTGTTGTCCCTTATCGTCAGTGCATGCTTGCTTGTTGATGCGGATAGTGTTGGGTAAACATTACTCATGAGCAACACAACACTATTCACGGACGAATTTTTTGATATGTGCTTAACCCTTTTGTTCCAACCTCAAAAAAATGACATATTGCATATTAGATTACATAAATAGCATATACAAAAAAACTCAAAGAATTATAAGTAATATTTATATATTATGTAAAAGAACATTTTAATATTCCTAAAAATTTTGAAGCAAAATTATTAATGGCTGCACAAAATTTAAATATTACTGTATCAGTAAAATCATTTTATTTTAAAATTTTCAACATATGTCGTCTCACTCACACTTACTATACTATGTGTTTTTCACTCGCACTAATTGCTAGGGTATAAATTTAAAATCGCGGCCGTAGCTGCGACTCACAACGTTCCTTTTCGTAAAAGGCACTAAACTTTGCTTTTCACTGCGCTTTATTTACCGACTGACAATTGTACTACAAAGTCGCATTTTATTAAAAATCGATAGATATCGAATAAATTCACAAATCCCAATGATAGGTCAAAAGTTATCGTTACTCAGCAAAAACTGCAAGCACTGTCAAAAAAACGGCAGCATATTACATTACAAAGAAAAAGAATTCAATTGGAATTGCACAAACACAGTCGGCCTTCATAAAAGTGTACAAAGCAACTGGGCTAATACATCAGAGAATATTCCTGAAAGGAGCTCGTCCAGATCCAGTTAACGAAACAGAATTCACGCAAATCCAAGCAGTTGACAATGCATCCTTTTACTTATGCCATATCCGTGAACTTCGTGGTCACCTGCTGGGAAAATCAACCGGCTCAACAATTTAGATTGTCGGAGATAATTGAGTTCCCAGCCATTTTGGTCAATCTGAAAACGGGTATGGTCGAGGCGGAGTTTCACAAGTACGTGATGCCCGTGGAGTCGCCGCAACTGAGCGAATACTGTACCAGTCTGACGGGCATTCAGCAGAAGACTGTGGAGGCGGGAGTGCCACTGCAGACGGCACTCAATTCCTTTATCGAGTGGCTGAAGAAGGAATTGAGCGCCCGCAACCTGGTGCTACCAAAGATGAGTATGACCAATCCACAGGGAAACTGTTTCTTCGTCACCTGGGCGAACTGGGACTTTGGAATCTGTCTTGCCAAGGAGTGCGCACGCAAGAATATACGTAAACCAACCTGCTTCAATCAGTGGATAGACGCGAGGGCCATCTACAAGAAGTGGTACAAGTATCGTCCCTTCAGCTTCGACAATGCCCTGGCCCATGTGAGGCTGACCTTCCAGGGACGTGCTCACTCCGGCATCGATGATGCCAAGAATCTGGGCAATCTCATTTGCAAGATGTCTCGTGATGGAGCCCCCTTTTCGATCACCAAGGATCTGACACCACATAAGGAGCTCAACGAGAACCGTGGCTTCTGAGCTTAAGCGGTCAGCCATCAGCCATTAGCCATCCCAGCCAGAGCCAGAGCATAATAATCCATTTGTTTGTTGGATTATGTTTAATATTCAACGCCACAGTAACCCAAGGACACTAATGCTGACTAAGAGATGGGCCCAATTTAAACACAAATGTAAACGCCAAATAAGATTATTGTTTTTTTATTATCTACATAATTTCTTTTGACAGAAATAACGACTTGACATTTGAAGTGCGTCGCCATCGCAGCAAAGCCCCAGTACCTGCATCTGGATATCAAAAGCCAGCAAGAAAACCACAACACTAAAAATCCACTCATTTATCCTATTGGGTGTAGAGAATGATTATGAGTTTTGCATAATCTGAACACAAATGTAATAGCAAAATAATTATCTTGTTTTCTTTTTATATTTTATCTAACATAAATTAAATTGATGTGCATCGCAATGACAGCCGATCGCCTGCCAGAAGCCATTAGCCATCCCACCAAAGCAGAATGAGCCAGAACACAAAAAAAGCCATTTATTTATTTGATTATATTTAATACACTTAATACGCTGCGTAGCCACTGCAAATTGATTTGTTCGGTTATAATAATGATCCGATCCGATTCAGATTCGGCAATCTGGTAGATATGGTTATTCTCTATGATTGTTCAAAATTGTGGATGCCACAGATCTTCGTCCTTTGTGATGGCGAAAGAGGGTGGGGTGAAATTTTGAAATACATATCACTAGGCGCTCATAGGGACGGACAAACGGACGGGCGGACAGACAGACATGGCTCTATCGACCCTCGACTATAGATGCTGATCAAGAATATACATACATATATACTTTATAGGTTCCTTATGAAAGGGGGGTATACAAATTGTTCTTTTTTTTTTTGTTATGTATTTTATCTAATTTCTTTTGACAGCAATTGATATGAATTTAAATTTGATGTGCATCGCAATCGCAGCTACCACATCTACAATCTAAACACCTACGTACGAGTACATCTAATCATAGCAATAAATATGGCCTTATAGCAAACACATTTTGCTACTATTCATACTTACTTGGTAATGATTAGCCATAGTCTTCAATATGGACTTATTTTTTCATCGATTTTCATCGCCTACACTAGGTGATACGGTATAAAAATAAGATTAAAACATCCAGGAACAGGAGGTTGGGAAGATCCTACCGCCCAACGTTTTGGCACAATGTTTGTATATTTGCTGATCACTTTCCTCTGGGACCCCTCCAAGCACTCAAGTAGTCGAATTCCCAAATGGGAAAGCAAGAATAGCTCGATATTTTGTCGAAACTAAATTAGAGAAATTAAGAAAAACGAGACATCCAAATTGTCATAGAATTGGAGTTTAGATATAGCCCAATGCGAATATTGAATATATGTACATATATCTCAGTAGGATAATATTAGTGGAGTTTTTAGTGGGAACAATTGAGAGACTTGACTTATCTCCTTCGAAATGTTCTGTGCCGCAATTTCCAGTCTGGCCTTGAATCTAATCCCCTATTCAAGTCGGAGCATCTACAGAAGAATGCGGATTCAAGATGGAATTTGCTTGCATCCCTTAGCCAAGTTGTGAAGTGTCACTTAGAGGAAGTGTTGGAAACAGACAGACTTGCTCCATACCCTGGGCCATACCATGTGGCCTCTGTTCGGTTTGTGACCGACTCCTGCGGTTCCTGTAGGCTTCTACGAGTATTCATATTCCAAAGAATCCGAAGTGCCTGAAAAGAAAAAGAATTTTTCGGTGGTAAATGGTAAAGATGATGAGAAGAATGCCTGTAATGACCTAGTGACCGCCGCAAAAGTTCTGTCGGCTGTACAGGACTCAATAGGCTCGTTGGAACCCAACGTACACTATGTTGAGCAAGCAGCAACCATTTGAAGACTCTTGCGAAAGGCGCCTCAAAAGATACATGAAATTAAGTGCAGCTGAGTGGGGTGATTTGAATAGACTTGTTAATACCCTGGATCCGACGTACCTTGCCACAGAAAAGTTGCAATTGTTCACCAATTGACTTCTATAAGCTATGGCTGGAGGTCAATAAGTCTAATGCATTTGCAGCTATTTCATTTAAATGAGCCCTTTAGTATTTATCATTATACATATATGTAAGCGACGCATACTTAACCATAAGCATAAGCATAGCCCTCATACACGCCCTATCACTGCGGCCAGATCGACGATTGATTCCGTTGGTAGAGTGGTGGAATAGCCAGCACTAGATGGAAACGTGGCGGTAAGGAGCACTGCATAATGGTCACGCTGGACATTAAGAACGTGTTTAACACGGCGATGTGGAGCTGCATCCTAAAGGCGCTAGAGACTTTCGACACACCCAGGTACCGAGGCCGGCACGGAGCAATAGGAGGTATTTGCAGGCGTCCCGCAGGGGTCGGTGCTGGGCCCTACACTGTGGAACGCAATGAACGACGGCATATTACGACTCAGCCTCCCCCACGTAGTGCATATGGTGGGTTTTTCAGACGATGTGGCTGTGGTGGGAAAACTCTTGGCCGGAGACTTGGAGAAGACCTGCAACCAGACAATAGCGCGTATTCAACAGTGGCTGGAGAGGGTCGGGCTCGAACTCGCTCCCCACAAGACCGAGGCAGTGTTGGTGTCCAGCCGAAAGAAAGCTGAGACAGTCCTGCCACGGTCATATCTCTGCCATGGATGCTGGCTAATGGTAGTCGGGCGGAGTAAAGAAAACTATCAATGAAATTACCCCAATCTATGGTGACACTGTTACATGCCGAGGGATGCATGGCCGAGGGGTTGCTCGGTTGCTAATATACGGACTCTGGATACCTGTCCAATAAATTAAGTAGTCATTAGTCAGCTCTCACTGCGTTCGGTTGTGTTTTCGCTATGTCGCTTTATTACTGCTCAGAATGCAATTCGTCACCTTGAGGCTGTCCGCTGTTCTTCTTTATGCCGCCGAGCGTTTCATCTGACGTGCATCGATTTGCATGCAAGTGCAGTTAAACTCTTGAGAAATCTGCTAATTTGTTATGGCATACCTGCATATTGGTAAATTTGCTACCGCGACGGGGCCAGAAGCGGTGGTGAAATTTGTTGCCAATAAACTCAAGGTGCCGGAGGGGGAAATTTCTTGCGTGAAATTGGTTAAGCGAGATGCTGATCTATCTGCGTTATCTGGTGTTCCCGTGGTCTTTGATGATAGATTCTGGCCAGTATCGGTAAGGGTTTCGCGCATAGACAGAGGCCGGAAGCTGATTTGACGGCAGTTAATCTGTGTGCAGCTGTGCCACTGCGGACGTCCACGCTGACTCAGAAAGCTCCAGGTTCATCCACTTCAAAAAAAACCCCAGTGAAACCCCTTTGGTTTTATGATCGCCGCTTCTCCACAAAATATTCTGCTTGCACTTTTTTGACGAAGAGTCAGCAGCTCGTCGTGCACTCTTATGTGGAACACTCTTCAGCATCATCACCTAGATTGGCTCTCCCTGCCCAATCTTCTGGACGAGGATGGTGTGCTGCTATTTCGGACTCCGGCACATAAGCAGGTTTCAAGCATGGGTCTCGGCCCTTTGGTTCAGTGGGATATGCCTGAACCTCCTCTGGATCCATCTTCCGTGGCCGCTAACAGGACGGCACCGCCACTTTCTGGGACCGTGCCGATGGACGGTGCCAAGACTCAGGCTGTCAGCTTGGCTACCTCTTCGTGTGACTTCGACGCTGTCATTTTGTTTGAAACCTGGCTCAATTCAAACTTTTTCGACAACGAATACTTCGATCCTAACCTTTTCCAGGTGTTTCGTAAGGACAGAGATTGTGCCAAGACGAAGCGCTGCAGAGAAGGTGGGGTCATTGTGGCCGTCAGACACACCCTACTGGATGGTGGCTCTGTTCTGGATCAGATTGGTGTGGCGGTGGCTGGCCAGTCGGAGACGCTATTAGCGCATCGTACATTCCACCGAATAGCTGTCACACACTCAAAACATTGCTAAAATGTATGTTATGGTATTCTGCGAGACCGTCAGCACCTCTGCGTTGCTGGCGACTTCAATTTGGGTTCGTTGATATGGTCCGGCGATCCGCAGTCGTCGGCTATGATACCAAGCAATGTACATTTGCCGCACGAGATTCTCTTGCTAGATGATTTTTTTAGTATGGGCTTAACCAAAGTAAATAGTTTTTCTTAGTTTGGATATAGATTGCCATGTTACATCTTGCGAACTGCCTTGGACGGCTACGTGTCCGACGAGAGCGACCTAGCCAAGGGTCTTAGCCACATCGATGTCGGGGAGGAGCTGGAGTCCCCCGACAGCGACCTGGAAACAACAATGGTGGAGGTGAGCCTCAGGAATGTCACTGACGCTCCTGCAGATAAACCTCCACCATTGTAAGGCAGCATCCGCTGCTCTACTGCTCCATCTAGCCAAGGGTGGAGCCTAAAAAGTCATCATTTAGGATCCTCGGAAACAGGGTCTTCGGTCTGAGGACTCCAAACTATAAGCTATACGTAGCTGAAACCGCAGGTTAAATTCGTACCTGCATTCTTGCAAAAAGAGAGTGGCACTTATTTTTGCTCCCAAATTTCAGCAATGAAGACCACACCGAAGTGAGCCTCGAAGGCTAGGAGCGCTCACTGAGGATCTGCTCCGTATACATGGGTCATAACCAACCTGACCCAACCACTGCCAGTGGTTAAGCACTGACGCAAACGAAGGGGGTGAGTACCTCTTTTTAATTACTTACTGACCACTCAGATGTTCTTATTAAACCGGAAGTTATCCCACCTCTATTATTAAAAACCACAAGGAGGTCCTGGACCACACGCTTGCCTCTCATGAGATACAGAGGAACATTGTAACCTGGAGGGTCCTGGAAAAACACTCCTTCTCGGACCACAGTAACATGGAAACTGTATTCTCCTTTTCATTTACGAAGCCAGTTCAATTCCGGACCCGCAGGCGGACAAATTGGACTCGGTACTCTGACTGCCTTTGTCGTGTTCTCCCTGAGTCCCCACCTGAGGAGGAGAGCTTCACTGACGCCTGCATTAAAGCGCTCGATAAATCCTGCCCCTCTGGCAAGAACAGAGGCCGGAAGAAACCTGAATGGTAGACTCCGAAACTGGGCGAACTCCGGAAAGCCTCCCGGAGACTCTTCAATAAAGCTAAGGCTGAAAACGTTGAGCAAAACTGGGCCGATTACAAGGCCAGTCTGTCAACCTACAACAAAGAACTTAGGAAAGCCAAACGCGCCTCTTGGCGTAAATTCTTTCGAAGACTACACCCACCCTACTTGAAGAATGTCGACCAGTCTTGGACCACGTCCAGCGATGAGTCGCTAAATCTGCTACTTAATACTCACTACCCTGGCTATGATAAAAACAGACCCATATACTGTCGGCTCAAATGCCATGCTGAACCTGCTAAGCGAGGAGAACATTTTCTGGGCGATCAAAAGCTTCAAACCATACAAGTCTGCGGGGACAGATGGCATTATTCCTGCCCAACTGATTCACGTGGGACCAAAAACCATTAATTGGCTAAAAATTAACGAGGGAGTATTCTCCCACGGGTGCATCCTGGCATGCCTTTCGGAAGAAAGATCCACCAAAACGGCCCTAGACTCGATAATCGAAGCGCCCCTTAACTTTATGGAGTACACCCTGTTAGCCTTCCTCGACATAGAAGGCCCCTTTAATAACATCCTTCCGACCTCCATCACGGGCGCACTGGCAGCCCTGGGGGTTGACTCCTGGACGGTGATCGTCCATCCTAATCGATCAGATGCTACAAAGCAAGACTGTTGAGGCATCACTGAGGACGTCAACAACTACCAGATTTGTCAGCAGGTGAAGACCACAGAGCGGAGTCCTCTCGCCCCTCTTATGGAACGTGGCAGTGAACGAACTGTGAGTGCATGACAAGTAATCGCACGACGATGTCGAGATGGGCAGACAAATGCAGGCCGTCAAATGTCAACCCATCTAAAACGGATAGAGGATAGAGTAAAGAATGCACAGTGCACAGTGGACCTCTATACATGCAGGAAAGCAATCGGACTACAATGGGGAATGGCCCCGTATATAGTTCGGAATCTTTACACCGCCATCATACGACCAATCATGCTCTATGGAATGGTAGTATGGTGGCCAGCCCTAGACAAAAGAACTTGTCTCAACAGACTCAGTATAGTTCAACGCATGGCAGAGCTATGCATAACTGGCGGGCTACGCACTACTCCAGGGAAAGCCCTGGATACCGTGCTGGACCTACTGTAACGAGCTGTTTTTATCCCCCCTCCCCGGCTAACGCCTTAACCTAACCTAAAAAATATTTTGGGCAGTCTTTACTACTGGTAGCACTAGTAGCGCACTGTATGCGAGAGCAAGGGGTTGTGTCATGGGGAGGAAGGCCACTCGAGTCGCATATTGTTTTACCTTTACAGTATTTTGCAGTATGACCAATATTTTTGAAATTTTTGCATCTCATAGGGTAATGGATACATTATTTGACACAAGCGGTGTGCCATGTAATCTGAATTTTTCCTGGTAAGTTATAGAGGTAAACGAGGGGGAACGTTGTGAGTTGCTGCGGACACCGCAACTGTACAGTTATACCCGATACTTAGTCAGTATGGCTCTCCTCCGGCAGACGCCGCTAATATTGAACGACACGACAAAGAGTGCGTGCGAGAGAGACAGAAAATCAGTCTGAGCGTGACGTCGCAAATTGATTTCTTGCTTTTGGCTACAAAAATGATCCGATCTGATCCAGGTTCAGCAATCTGATAGATGTGGTCGTTATCTATGATTCTGCGTTTTTAGTTTTCTCGAATCTGCAATATTGTGGATGAAACAGATTTTCGTCCTTTGTGGGGGCGGAAAGAGGGGGGGCGAAATTCTGAGATATACGTTTTATAGTGAGATCTAACAGAAGTGCGGATAACAAATTTGGTTACTCTAGCCTTAATAGTCTCTGAGATTTGTGGATGCCCCAGATTTTCGTCCTTTGGGGGGGCGGAAGGGGGTGTGGCGAAATTTGGACACGAAACGGTCAAGGTCCGATATCACAGGAGTGTGGATACCAAATTTGGTTGCTCTGGCTCTTATAGGTTCTGAGATCCTTGAACTCATATTTTGCAATTGACAAAACCGACCATGAAACCTGTGTGTTAGAGAGAGACAGAGCGAGAAAGAATTAAATTGTTTTCTTGCTTCTGGCTATAATCATTATACGATCTGGTTCAGATTTTGCAGTCTAGAAGATATAGTCATTCTCTACGATTCTGCATTTTCTGTTTTCTCGTATCTTTGAATTTGTGGATGCCACAGATTTTCGCTCTTTGTGGGGGCGGAAGTGGGCGGGGCGACGTTTTGAAATATTTTTGTAGCAGTGACATATCACAGAAGTCTGGATCCAAAACATCGTTGCTCTAGATCTTATAGTCTTTGAGCACTAGGCGCTGAAGGGGACGGTCAGACGGACGGACGGACGGACGGACGGACGGACGGACGGACGGACGGACGGACGGACGGACGGACGGACGGACGGACGGACAGACGGACAGACGGACAGACAGACAGGCCTCAATCGACTCGGCTATTGATGCTGATCAAGAATATATATACTTTATGGGTTCGGAAACGATTTCTTCTGGACGTTACACATATCCACTTTTACCACAAATCTAATATACCCCAATACTCATTTTGAGTATCGGGTATAAAAATAAGCTGGATTTCTCCAGTGGGTGTAGCTTTGCCATCGACTTGGCCAGTGTATTTGAAAATCTCGACTGCTCTTTGGGCTTAAAGTTCTTTTAGAATCTCGTCGTTTGAAATATAATTGTGTGATGGACCTATGTCCGGCTGAGGTAAGCTCAGTTACGTCCAAGGTCAATCCACAAGAATTTTATAGATGGATGGAACCATAACGGAGGCGTTGTGGTTGGCCTGCGGCAGAGAGGATGGAGCGGAGCCTGTTCGAGAGTCACTTGTGGTGTGCGTCGAACTGTGCTTAGGGACGTAGAGTGGAATAGTGCCAGAGCCTCGACCCTTTGTAATGACCTACGCTGTTCATATTATTTAAATACTTGGTTTGGCTTTTATTCGTTTCTTCGTTTCTTATGATGTTTTTGGTGAGTCCGAGTTAATCTGCGGGGTAACGTCTACACTCGGAGCCGGGCTCGCATTTCGCCAATTTGGCAGTTGTGGGTTGACCTGGCTTATTCCTCTCCGACTTGGGGTCCGTATTTTGGCAACTCGGCGGGTTTGCCATTGGTGCTCGTCGTGGTCTTCCTTGGTGTGTCATCGTTTTCGCGGTTGATGAACCTGGAAGACTGCACCTGATCGGTTGCTCGGACCGAAGTGGAGTATCCGCGTGACCGGGTATGATTAGTCGTCACTTTATGGGGTATTCTCTTGGCGGCGAGTGAAAAAGTGGATGAGGTGTCTTAAATGTTGTTAGTCGGAATTCGCGTTGGGGTCGGTGTTGTAGACCCGTTTAGGTTCGTTACAATTGAGGTTTGGAGCATAAACAGAAGATACGAGAAAACTAACTAGCCAGAATAATCTGGAAGTCTGGATCAAATCGGATAATGATTATTATAACGCCGGAATGAAAATATTAATTTTCAATGGCTACGCAACGCCGTTCACGCGCTTACTCATTTTCATTATCTCTCTCTATCTATCTCACTCTCACACACACTCTTCATCGTGCAGTATGCACTGACTTATTGTAGGGCATGATGAAATTATACACGGCGGTCTCGTCAAAAGCCGAAGCTCGTTCGTGTTGTCCCTTATCGTCAGTGCATGCTTGCTTGTTGATGCGGATAGTGTTGGGTAAACATTACTCATGAGCAACACAACACTATTCACGGACGAATTTTTTGATATGTGCTTAACCCTTTTGTTCCAACCTCAAAAAAATGACATATTGCATATTAGATTACATAAATAGCATATACAAAAAAACTCAAAGAATTATAAGTAATATTTATATATTATGTAAAAGAACATTTTAATATTACTAAAAATTTTGAAGCAAAATTATTAATGGCTGCACAAAATTTAAATATTACTGTATCAGTAAAATCATTTTATTTTAAAATTTTAAACCCCACGAGCCTGTTGAGGGTTAATCAACATCAACATATGTCGTCTCACTCACACTTACTATACTATGTGTTTTTCAGTCGCACTAATTGCTAGGGTATAAATTTAAAATCGCGGCCGTAGCTGCGACTCACAACGTTCCTTTTCGTAAAAGGCACTAAACTTTGCTTTTCACTGCGCTTTATTTACCGACTGACAATTGTACTACAAAGTCGCATTTTATTAAAAATCGATGGATATCGAATAAATTCACAAATCCCAATGATAGGTCAAAAGTTATCGTTACTCAGCAAAAACTGCAAGCACTGTCAAAAAAACGGCAGCATATTACATTACAAAGAAAAAGAATTCAATTGGAATTGCACAAACACAGTCGGCCTTCATAAAAGTGTACAAAGCAACTGGGCTAATACATCAGAGAATATTCCTGAAAGGAGCTCGTCCAGATCCAGTTAACCAAACAGAATTCACGCATATCCAAGCAGTTGACAATGCATCCTTTTACTTATGCCATATCCGTGAACTTCGTGGTCACCTGCTGGGAAAATCAACCGGCTCAACAATTTAGATTGTCGGAGATAATTGAGTTCCCAGCCATTTTGGTCAATCTGAAAACGGGTATGGTCGAGGCGGAGTTTCACAAGTACGTGATGCCCGTGGAGTCGCCGCAACTGAGCGAATACTGTACCAGTCTGACGGGCATTCAGCAGAAGACTGTGGAGGCGGGAGTGCCACTGCAGACGGCACTCAATTCCTTTATCGAGTGGCTGAAGAAGGAATTGAGCGCCCGCAACCTGGTGCTACCAAAGATGAGTATGACCAATCCACAGGGAAACTGTTTCTTCGTCACCTGGGCGAACTGGGACTTTGGAATCTGTCTTGCCAAGGAGTGCGCACGCAAGAATATACGTAAACCAACCTGCTTCAATCAGTGGATAGACGCGAGGGCCATCTACAAGAAGTGGTACAAGTATCGTCCCTTCAGCTTCGACAATGCCCTGGCCCATGTGAGGCTGACCTTCCAGGGACGTGCTCACTCCGGCATCGATGATGCCAAGAATCTGGGCAATCTCATTTGCAAGATGTCTCGTGATGGAGCCCCCTTTTCGATCACCAAGGATCTGACACCACATAAGGAGCTCAACGAGAACCGTGGCTTCTGAGCTTAAGCGGTCAGCCATCAGCCATCAGCCATTAGCCATTAGCCATCCCAGCCAGAGCCAGAGCCCCCCAGCCAGAGCATAATAATCCATTTGTTTGTTGGATTATGTTTAATATTCAACGCCACAGTAACCCAAGGACACTAATGCTGACTAAAAGATGGGCCCAATTTAAACACAAATGTAAACGCCAAATAAGATTATTGTTTTTTTATTATCTACATAATTTCTTTTGACAGAAATAACGACTTGACATTTGAAGTGCGTCGCCATCGCAGCAAAGCCCCAGCACCTGCATCTGGATATCAAAAGCCAGCAAGAAAACCACAACACTAAAAATCCACTCATTTATCCTATTGGGTGTAGAGAATGATTATGAGTTTTGCATAATCTGAACACAAATGTAATAGCAAAATAATTATCTTGTTTTCTTTTTATATTTTATCTAACATAAATTAAATTGATGTGCATCGCAATAACAGCCGATCGCCTGCCAGAAGCCATTAGCCATCCCACCAAAGCAGAATGAGCCAGAACACAAAAAAAGCCATTTATTTATTTGATTATATTTAATACACTTAATACGCTGCGTAGCCACTGCAAATTGATTTGTTCGGTTATAATAATGATCCGATCCGATTCAGATTCGGCAATCTGGTAGATATGGTTATTCTCTATGATTGTTCAAAATTGTGGATGCCACAGATCTTCGTCCTTTGTGATGGCGAAAGAGGGTGGGGTGAAATTTTGAAATACATATCACTAGGCGCTCATAGGGACGGACAAACGGACGGGCGGACAGACAGACATGGCTCTATCGACCCTCGACTATAGATGCTGATCAAGAATATACATACATATATACTTTATAGGTTCCTTATGAAAGGGGGGTATACAAATTGTTCTTTTTTTTTTTGTTATGTATTTTATCTAATTTCTTTTGACAGCAATTGATATGAATTTAAATTTGATGTGCATCGCAATCGCAGCTACCACATCTACAATCTAAACACCTACGTACGAGTACATCTAATCATAGCAATAAATATGGCCTTATAGCAAACACATTTTGCTACTATTCATACTTACTTGGTAATGATTAGCCATAGTCTTCAATATGGACTTATTTTTTCATCGATTTTCATCGCCTACACTAGGTGATACGGTATAAAAATAAGATTAAAACATCCAGGAACAGGAGGTTGGGAAGATCCTACCGCCCAACGTTTTGGCACAATGTTTGTATATTTGCTGATCACTTTCCTCTGGGACCCCTCCAAGCACTCAAGTAGTCGAATTCCCAAATGGGAAAGCAAGAATAGCTCGATATTTTGTCGAAACTAAATTAGAGAAATTAAGAAAAACGAGACATCCAAATTGTCATAGAATTGGAGTTTAGATATAGCCCAATGCGAATATTGAATATATGTACATATATCTCAGTAGGATAATATTAGTGGAGTTTTTAGTGGGAACAATTGAGAGACTTGACTTATCTCCTTCGAAATGTTCTGTGCCGCAATTTCCAGTCTGGCCTTGAATCTAATCCCCTATTCAAGTCGGAGCATCTACAGAAGAATGCGGATTCAAGATGGAATTTGCTTGCATCCCTTAGCCAAGTTGTGAAGTGTCACTTAGAGGAAGTGTTGGAAACAGACAGACTTGCTCCATACCCTGGGCCATACCATGTGGCCTCTGTTCGGTTTGTGACCGACTCCTGCGGTTCCTGTAGGCTTCTACGAGTATTCATATTCCAAAGAATCCGAAGTGCCTGAAAAGAAAAAGAATTTTTCGGTGGTAAATGGTAAAGATGATGAGAAGAATGCCTGTAATGACCTAGTGACCGCCGCAAAAGTTCTGTCGGCTGTACAGGACTCAATAGGCTCGTTGGAACCCAACGTACACTATGTTGAGCAAGCAGCAACCATTTGAAGACTCTTGCGAAGGGTGCCTCAAAAGATACATGAAATTAAGTGCAGCTGAGTGGGGTGATTTGAATAGGCTTGTTACTACCCTGGAACCGATGTACCTTGCCACAGAAAAGTTGCAATTGTTCACCAATTGACTTCTATAAGCTATGGCTGGAGGTCAATAAGTCTAATGCATTTGCAGCTATTTCATTTAAATGAGCCCTTTAGTATTTATCATTATAGATATATGTAAGCGACGCATACTTAACCATAAGCATAAGCATAGCCCTCATACACGCCCTATCACTGCGGCCAGATCGACGATTGATTCCGTTGGTAGAGTGGTGGAATAGCCAGCACTAGATGGAAACGTGGCGGTAAGGAGCACTGCATAATGGTCACGCTGGACATTAAGAACGTGTTTAACACGGCGATGTGGAGCTGCATCCTAAGGGCGCTAGAGACTTTCGACACACCCAGGTACCGAGGCCGGCACGGAGCAATAGGAGGTATTTGCAGGCGTCCAGCAGGGGTCGGTGCTGGGCCCCACACTGTGGAACGCAATGAACGACGGCATATTGCGACTCAGCCTCCCCCACGTAGTGCATATGGTGGGTTTTTCAGACGATGTGGCTGTTCTAGTGGTGGGAAAACTCTTGGCCGGAGACTTGGAGAAGACCTGCAACCAGACAATAGCGCGTATTCAACAGTGGCTGGAGAGGGTCGGGCTCGAACTCGCTCCCCACAAGACCGAGGCAGTGTTGGTGTCCAGCCGAAAGAAAGCTGAGACAGTCCTGCCACGGTCATATCTCTGCCATGGATGCTGGCTAATGGTAGTCGGGCGGAGTAAAGAAAACTCTCAATGAAATTACCCCAATCTATAGTGACACTGTTACATGCCGAGGGATGCATGGCCGAGGGGTTGCTCGGTTGCTAATATACGGACTCTGGATACCTGCCGACCTCCAGTATAAAAAAAAAATTTAATTTAAATTAAGTAGTCGTTAGTCAGCTCTCGCTGCGTTCGGCTGTGTTTTCGCTATGTCGCTTTATTACTGCTCAGAATGCAATTCGTCACCTTGAGGCTGTCCGCTGTTCTTCTTTATGCCGCCGAGCGTTTCATCTGACGTGCATCGATTTGCATGCAAGTGCAGTTAAACTCTTGAGAAATCTGCTAATTTGTTATGGCATACCTGCATATTGGTCAATTTGCTACCGCGACGGGGCCAGAAGCGGTGGTGAAATTTGTTGCCAATAAACTCAAGGTGTCGGAGGGGGAAATTTCTTGCGTGAAATTGGTTAAGCGAGATGCTGATCTATCTGCGTTATCTGGTGCTCCCCGTGGTCTTTGATGATAGATTCTGGCCAGTATCGGTAAGGGTTTCGCGCATAGACAGAGGCCGGAAGCTGATTTGACGGCAGTTAATCTGTGTGCAGCTGTGCCACTGCGGACGTCCACGCTGACTCAGAAAGCTCCAGGTTCATCCACTTCAAAAAAAACCCCAGTGAAACCCCTTTGGTTTTATGATCGCCGCTTCTCCACAAAATATTCTGCTTGCACTTTTTTGACGAAGAGTCAGCAGCTCGTCGTGCACTCTTATGTGGAACACTCTTCAGCATCATCACCTAGATTGGCTCTCCCTGCCCAATCTTCTGGACGAGGATGGTGTGCTGCTATTTCGGACTCCGGCACATAAGCAGGTTTCAAGCATGGGTCTCGGCCCTTTGGTTCAGTGGGATATGCCTGAACCTCCACTGGATCCATCTTCCGTGGCCGCTAACAGGACGGCACCGCCACTTTCTGGGACCGTGCCGATGGACGGTGCCAAGACTCAGGCTGTCAGCTTGGCTACCCCTACGTGTGACTTCGACGTTGTCATTTTGTTTGAAACCTGGCTCAATTCAAACTTTTTCGACAACGAATACTTCGATCCTAACCTTTTCCAGGTGTTTCGTAAGGACAGAGATTGTGCCAAGACGAAGCGCTGCAGAGAAGGTGGGGTCATTGTGGCCGTCAGACACACCCTACTGGATGGTGACTCTGTTCTGGATCAGATTGGTGTGGCGGTGGCTGGCCAGTCGGAGACGCTATTAGCGCATCGTACATTCCACCGAATAGCTGTCACACACTCAAAACATTGCTAAAATATATGTTATGGTATTCTGCGAGACCGTCAGCACCTCTGCGTTGCTGGCGACTTCAATTTGGGTTCGTTGATATGGTCCGGCGATCCGCAGTCGTCGGCTATGATACCAAGCAATGTACATTTGCCGCACGAGATTCTCTTGCTAGATGATTTTTTTAGTATGGGCTTAACCAAAGTAAATAGTTTTTGTTAGTTTGGATATAGATTGCCATGTTACATCTTGCGAACTGCCTTGGACGGCTACGTGTCCGACGAGAGCGACCTAGCCAAGGGTCTTAGCCACATCGATGTCGGGGAGGAGCTGGAGTCCCCCGACAGCGACCTGGAAACAACAATGGTGGAGGTGAGCCTCAGGAATGTCACTGACGCTCCTGCAGATAAACCTCCACCATTGTAAGGCAGCATCCGCTGCTCTACTGCTCCATCTAGCCAAGGGTGGAGCCTAAAAAGTCCTCATTTAGGATCCTCGGAAACAGGGTCCTCGGTCTGAGGACTCCAAACTATAAGCTATACGTAGCTGAAACCGCAGGTTAAATTCGTACCTGCATTCTTGCAAAAAGAGAGTGGCACTTATTTTTGCTCCCAAATTTCAGCAATGAAGACCACACCGAAGTGAGCCTCGAAGGCTAGGAGCGCTCACTGAGGATCTGCTCCGTATACATGGGTCATAACCAACCTGACCCAACCACTGCCAGTGGTTAAGCACTGACGCAAACGAAGGGGGTGAGTACCTCTTTTTAATTACTTACTGACCACTCAGATGTTCTTATTAAACCGGAAGTTATCCCACCTCTATTATTAAAAACCATGCCTCTCATGAGATACAGAGGAACATTGTAACCTGGAGGGTCCTGGAAAAACACTCCTTCTCGGACCACAGTAACATGGAAACTGTATTCTCTTTTTCATTACCGAAACCAGTTCAATTCCGGACCCGCAGGCGGACAAATTGGACTCGGTACTCTGACTGCCTTTGTCGTGTTCTCCCTGAGTCCCCACCTGAGGAGGAGAGCTTCACCGACGCCTGCATTAAAGCGCTCGATAAATCCTGCCCACCTGGCAAGAACAGAGGCCGGAAGAAACCTGAATGGTAGACTCCGAAACTGGGCGAACTCCGGAAAGCCTCCCGGAGACTCTTCAATAAAGCTAAGGCTGAAAACGTTGAGCAAAACTGGGCCGATTACAAGGCCAGTCTGTCAACCTACAACAAAGAACTTAGGAAAGCCAAACGCGCCTCTTGGCGTAAATTCTTTCGAAGACTACACCCACCCTACTTGAAGAATGTCGACCAGTCTTGGACCACGTCCAGCGATGAGTCGCTAAATCTGCTTCTTAATACTCACTACCCTGGCTACGATAAAAACAGACCCATATACTGTCGGCTCAAATGCTATCCTGAACCTGCTAGGCGAGGAGAACATTTTCTGGGCGATCAAAAGCTTCTAACCATACAAGTCTGCGGGGACAGATGGCATTATCCCTGCCCAACTGATTCACGTGGTACTAAAAACCATTAATTGGCTCAAAATAATAAACGAGGGAGTATTCTTCCACGGGTGCATCCCGGCATGCCTTTTGGAAGGGAAGATCCACCGAAACGGCCCTACATTCGTTAGTCGAAGCGCCCCTGAACTTTATGGAGTACACCCTGTTAGCCTTCCTCGACATAGAAGGCGCCTTTAATAACATCCCTCCGACCTCCATCACGGGCGCACTGGCAGCCCTGGGGGTTGACTCCTGGACGGTGGTCGTCCATCCTAATCGATCAGATGCTACGAAGCAAGACGGTTGAGGCATCACTGAGGACGTTAACAACTACCAGATTTTTCAGCAAGTGAAGACCACAGAGCGGAGTCCTCTCGCCCCTCTTATGGAACGTGGCAGTGAACGAACTGTGAGTGCATGACAAGTAATCGCACGACGATGTCGAGATGGGCAGACAAATGCAGGCCGTCAAATGTCAACCCGTCTAAAACGGATAGAGGATAGAGTAAAGAATGCACAGTGCACAGTGGACCTCTATACATGCAGGAAAGCAATCGGACTACAATGGGGAATGGCCCCGTATATAGTTCGGAATCTATACACCGCCATCATACGACCAATCATGCTCTATGGAGTGGTAGTATGGTGGCCAGCCCTAGACAAAAGAACTTGTCTCAACAGACTCAGTATAGTTCAACGCATGGCAGAGCTATGCATAACTGGCGGGCTACGCACTACTCCAGGGGAAGCCCTGGATACTGGAGCTACTATAACGAGCTGTTTTTATACCCCCTCCCCGGCTACCGCCTTAACCTAACCTAAAATATATTTTGGGCAGTCTTTACTACTGGTAGCACTAGTAGCGCACTGTATGCGAGAGCAAGGGGTTGTGTCATGGGGAGGAAGGCCACTCGAGTCGCATATTGTTTTACCTTTACAGTATTTTGCAGTATGACCAATATTTTTGAAATTTTTGCATCTCGTAGGGTAATGGATACATTATTTGACACAAGCGGTGTGCCATGTAATTTGAATTTTTCCTGGTAAGTTATAGAGGTAAAAAATAAGCTGGATTTCTCCAGTGGGTGTAGCTTTGCCATCGACTTGGCGAGTGTATTTGAAAATCTCGACTGCTCTTTGGGCTTAAAGTTCTTTTAGAATCTCGTCGTTTGAAATATAATTGTGTGATGGACCTATTTCCGGCTGAGGTAAGCTCAGTTACGTCCAAGGTCAATCCACAAGAATTTTATAGATGGATGGAACCTTAACGGAGGTGTTGTGCTTGGCCTGTGGCAGAGAGGATGGAGCGGAGCCTGGTCGAGAGTCACTTGTGGTGTGCGTCGAACGGTGCTTAGGGACGCAGAGTGGGATAGTGCCAGAGCCTCGACCCTTTGTAATGACCTACGCTGTTCATATTATTTAAATACTTGGTTTGGCTTTTATTCGTTTCTTCGTTTCTTATTATGTTTTTGGTGAGTCCGAGTTACTCTGCGGGGTAACGTCTAGACTCGGCGCCGGGCTCGCATTTCGCCAATTTGGCAGTTGTGGGTTGACCTGGCTTATTCCTCTCCGACTTGGGGTCCGTATTTTAGCAACTCGGCGGGTTTGCCATTGGTGCTCGTCGTGGTCTTCCTTGGTGTGTCATCGTTTTCGCGGTTGATGAACCTGGAAGACTGCACCTGATCGGTTGCTCGGACCGAAGTGGAGGATCCGCGTGACCGGGTATGATTAGTCGTCACTTTATGGGGTATTCTCTTGGCGGCGAGTGAAAAAGTGGATGAGGTGTCTTAAATGTTGTTAGTCGGAATTCGCGTTGGGGTCGGTGTTGTAGACCCGTTTAGGTTCGTTACAATTGAGGTTTGGAGCTTAAACAGAAGATATGAGAAAACTAACTAGCCAGAATAATCTGGAAGTCTGGATCAAATCGGATAATGATTATTATAACGCCGGAATGAAAATATTAATTTTCAATGGCTACGCAACGCCGTTCACGCGCTTACTCATTTTCATTATCTCTCTCTATCTATCTCACTCTCACACACACTCTTCATCGTGCAGTATGCACTGACTTATTGTAGGGCATGATGAAATTATACACGGCGGTCTCGTCAAGAGCCGAAGCTCGTTCGTGTTGTCCCTTATCGTCAGTGCATGCTTGCTTGTTGATGCGGATTGTTGTTGTTGGGTAAACATTACTCATGAGCAACACAACACTATTCACGGACGAATTTTTATACCCGATACTCAAAATGAGTATTGGGGTATATTAGATTTGTGGTAAAAGTGGATGTGTGTAACATCCAGAAGGAATCGTTTCCGACCCCATAAAGTATATATATTCTTGATCAGCATTAATAGCCGAGTCGATTGAGCCCTGTCCGTCTGTCCGTCCGTCCGTCCGTCCGTCCGTCCGTCCCCTTCAGCGCCTAGTGCTCAAAGACTATAAGAGCTAGAGCAACGATGTTTTGGATCCAGACTTCTGTGATATGTCACTGCTACAAAAATATTTCAAAACTTCGCCCCGCCCACTTCCGCCCCCACAAAGGACGAAAATCTGTGGCATCCACATTTTTAAAGATACGATAAAACCAAAAACGCAGAATCGGTGAGGATGACCATATCTTCTACAGTGCAAAATCTGAACCAGATCGAATTATGATTATAGCCAGAATCAAGAAAACAATTTCATTCTTTCTCGCTCTGTCTCTCTCTAACACACAGGTTTCATGGTCGGTTTTGTCAATTGCAAAATATGAGTTCAAGGATCTCAGAACCTATAAGAGCCAGAGCAACCAAATTTTGTATCCACACTCCTGTGATATCGGACCTTGACCGTTTCGTGGCCATCATAGATAATGACCATATCTATCAGACTGCTGAACCTGGATCAGATCGGATCATTTTTATACCCAAAAGGAACAAATCAATTTGCACTGGCTACGCAGCGCCCGACGTCACGCTCAGACCGATTTTCTGTCTCTCTCGCACGCACTCTTTGTCGTGTCGTTTAATATTAGCGGCGTCTGTCGGAGGAGAGCCATACTGACTAAGTATCGGGTATAACTGTAGAGTTGCGGTGTCCGCAGCAACTCACAACGTTCCCCCTCGTTTGATATGTGCTTAACCCTTTTGTTCCAACCTCAAAAAAATGACATATTGCATATTAGATTACATAAATAGCATATACAACAAAACTCAAAGAATTATAAGTAATATTTATATATTATGTAAAAGAACATTTTAATATTACTAAAAATTTTGAAGCAAAATTATTAATGGCTGCACAAAATTTAAATATTACTGTATCAGTAAAATCATTTTATTTTAAAATTTTAAGCCCCACGAGCCTGTTGAGGGTTAATCAACATCAACATATGTCGTCTCACTCACACTTACTATACTATGTGCTTTTCACTCGCACTAATTGCTAGGGTATAAATTTAAAATCGCGGCCGTAGCTGCGACTCACAACGTTCCTTTTCGTAAAAGGCACTAAACTTTGCTTTTCACTGCGCTTTATTTACCGACTGACAATTGTACTACAAAGTCGCATTTTATTAAAAATCGATAGATATCGAATAAATCCACAAATTCCAATGATAGGTCAAATGTTATCGTTACTCAGCAAAAACTGCAAGCACTGGCAAAAAAGCGACAGCAAATTACATTACAAAGAAAAAGAATTCAATTGGAATTGCACAAACACAGTCGGCCTTCACAAAAGTGTACAAAGCAACTGGGCTAATACATCAGAGAATATTCCTGAAAGGAGCTCGTCCAGATCCAGTTAACGAAACAGAATTCACGCAAATCCAAGCAGTTGACAATGCATCCTTTTACTTATGCCATATCCGTGAACTTCGTGGCCACCTGCTGGGAAAATCAACCGGCTCAACAATTTAGATTGTCGGAGATAATTGAGTTCCCAGCCATTTTGGTCAATCTGAAAACGGGTATGGTCGAGGCGGAGTTTCACAAGTACGTGATGCCCGTGGAGTCGCCGCAACTGAGCGAATACTGTACCAGTCTGACGGGCATTCAGCAGAAGACTGGAGGCGGGAGTGCCACTGCAGACGGCACTCAATTCCTTTATCGAGTGGCTGAAGAAGGAATTGAGCGCCCGCAACCTGGTGCTACCAAAGATGAGTATGACCAATCCACAGGGAAACTGTTTCTTCGTCACCTGGACGAACTGGGACTTTGGAATCTGTCTTGCCAAGGAGTGCGCACGCAAGAATATACGTAAACCAACCTGCTTCAATCAGTGGATAGACGCGAGGGCCATCTACAAGAAGTGGTACAAGTATCGTCCCTTCAGCTTCGACAATGCCCTGGCCCATGTGAGGCTGACCTTCCAGGGACGTGCTCACTCCGGCATCGATGATGCCAAGCATCTGGGCAGTCTCATTTGCAAGATGTTTCGTGATGGAGCCCCCTTTTCGATCACCAAGGATCTGACACCACATAAGGACTTCAACGAGAACCGTGGCTTCTGAGCTTAAGCGGTCAGCCATCAGCCATTAGCCATCCCAGCCAGAGCCAGAGCCCCCCAGCCAGAGCATAATAATCCATTTGTTTGTTGGATTATGTTTAATATTCAACGCCACAGTAACCCAAGGACACTAATGCTGACTAAGAGATGGGCCCAATTTAAACACAAATGTAAACGCCAAATAAGATTATTGTTTTTTTATTATCTACATAATTTCTTTTGACAGAAATAACGACTTGACATTTGAAGTGCGTCGCCATCGCAGCAAAGCCCCAGCACCTGCATCTGGATATCAAAAGCCAGCAAGAAAACCACAACACTAAAAATCCACTCATTTATCCTATTGGGTGTAGAGAATGATTATGAGTTTTGCATAATCTGAACACAAATGTAATAGCAAAATAATTATCTTGTTTTCTTTTTATATTTTATCTAACATAAATTAAATTGATGTGCATCGCAATGACAGCCGATCGCCTGCCAGAAGCCATTAGCCATCCCACCAAAGCAGAATGAGCCAGAACACAAAAAAAGCCATTTATTTATTTGATTATATTTAATACACTTAATACGCTGCGTAGCCACTGCAAATTGATTTGTTCGATTATAATAATGATCCGATCCGATTCAGATTCGGCAATCTGGTAGATATGGTTATTCTCTATGATTGTTCAAAATTGATCTTCGTCCTTTGTGATGGCGAAAGAGGGTGGGGTGAAATTTTGAAATACATATCACTAGGCGCTCATAGGGACGGACAAACGGACGGGCGGACAGACAGACATGGCTCTATCGACCCTCAACTATATGTAGATGCTGATCAAGAATATACATACATATATACTTTATAGATTCCTTATGAAAGGGGGGTATACAAAATGTTCTTTTTTTTTTATGTATTTTATCTAATTTCTTTTGACAGCAATTGATATGACTTTAAGTTTGATGTGCATCGCAATCGCAGCTACCACATCTACAATCTAAACACCTACGTACGAGTACATCTAATCATAGCAATAAATATGGCCTTATAGCAAATACATTTTGCTACTATTCATACTTACTTGGTAATGATTAGCCATAGTCTTCAATATGGACTTATTTTTTCATCGATTTTCATCGCCTACACTAGGTGATACGGTATAAAAATAAGATTAAAAAATCCAGGAACAGGAGGTTGGGAAGATCCTACCGCCCAACGTTTTGGCACAATGTATGTATATTTGATGATCACTTTCCTCTGGGACCCCTCCAAGCACTTAAGTAGTCGAATTCCCAAATGGGAAAGCTAGAATAGCTCGATATTTTGTCGAAACTAAATTAGAGAAATTAAGAAAAACGAAACATCCAAATTGTCATAGAATTGGAGGTTTAGATATAGCCCAATGCGAATATTGAATATATGTACATATATCTCAGTAGGATAATCTTAGTGGAGTTTTTAGTGGAAACAATTGAGAGACTTGACTTATCTCCTTCGAAATGTTCTGTGCCGCAATTTCCAGTCTGGCCTTGAATCTAATCCCCTATTCAAGTCGGAGCATCTACAGAAGAATGCGGATTCAAGATGGAATTTGCTTGCATCCCTTAGCCAAGTTGTGAAGTGTCACTTAGAGGAAGTGTGGGAAACAGACAGACTTGCTCCATACCCTGGGCCATACCATGTGGCCTCTGTTCGGTTTGTGACCGACTCCTGCGGTTCCTGTAGGCTTCTACGAGTATTCATATTCCAAAGAATCCGAAGTGCCTGAAAAGAAAAAGAATTTTTCGGTGGTAAATGGTAAAGATGATGAGAAGAATGCCTGTAATGACCTAGTGACCGTTGGAACCCAACGTACACTATGTTGAGCAAGCAGCAACCATTTGAAGACTCTTGCGAAAGGCGCCTCAAAAGATACATGAAATTAAGTGCAGCTGAGTGGGGTGATTTGAATAGGCTTGTTAATACCCTGGAACCGACGTACCTTGCCACAGAAAAGTTGCAATTGTTCACCAATTGACTTCTATAAGCTATGGCTGGAGGTCAATAAGTCTAATGCATTTGCAGCTATTTCATTTAAATGAGCCCTTTAGTATTTATCATTATACATATATGTAAGCGACGCATACTTAACCATAAGCATAAGCATAGCCCTCATACACGCCCTATCACTGCGGCCAGATCGACGATTGATTCCGTTGGTAGAGTGGTGGAATAGCCAGCACTAGATGGAAACGTGGCGGTAAGGAGCACTGCATAATGGTCACGCTGGACATTAAGAACGTGTTTAACACGGCGATGTGGAGCTGCATCCTAAGGGCGCTAGAGACTTTCGACACACCCAGGTACCGAGGCCGGCACGGAGCAATAGGAGGTATTTGCAGGCGTCCCGCAGGGGGCGGTGCTGGGCCTCACACTGTGGAACGCAATGAACGACGGCATATTGCGACTCAGCCTCCCCCACGTAGTGCATATGGTGGGTTTTTCAGACGATGTGGCTGTTCTAGTGGTGGGAAAACTCTTGGCCGGAGACTTGGAGAAGACCTGCAACCAGACAATAGCGCGTATTCAACAGTGGCTGGAGAGGGTCGGGCTCGAACTCGCTCCCCACAAGACCGAGGCAGTGTTGGTGTCCAGCCGAAAGAAAGCTGAGACAGTCCTGCCACGGTCATATCTCTGCCATGGATGCTGGCTAATGGTAGTCGGGCGGAGTAAAGAAAACTCTCAATGAAATTACCCCAATCTATAGTGACACTGTTACATGCCGAGGGATGCATGGCCGAGGGGTTGCTCGGTTGCTAATATACGGACTCTGGATAACTGCCGACCTCCAGTATAAAAAAAAATTTAGTTTAAATTAAGTAGTCATTAGTCAGCTCTCACTGCGTTCGGTTGTGTTTTCGCTATGTCGCTTTATTACTGCTCAGAATGCAATTCGTCACCTTGAGGCTGTCCGCTGTTCTTCTTTATGCCGCCGAGCGTTTCATCTGACGTGCATCGATTGGCATGCAAGTGCAGTTAAACTCTTGAGAAATCTGCTAATTTGTTATGGCATACCTGCATATTGGTAAATTTGCTACCGCGACGGGGCCAGAAGCGGTGGTGAAATTTGTTGCCAATAAACTCAAGGTGCCGAGGGGGAAATTTCTTGCGTGAAATTGGTTAAGCGAGATGCTGATCTATCTGCGTTATCTGGTGTTCCCCGTGGTCTTTGATGATAGATTCTGGCCAGTATCGGTAAGGGTTTCGCGCATAGACAGAGGCCGGAAGCTGATTTGACGGCAGTTAATCTGTGTGCAGCTGTGCCACTGCGGACGTCCACGCTGACTCAGAAAGCTCCAGGTTCATCCACTTCAAAAAAAAACCCCAGTGAAACCCCATTGGTTTTATGATCGCCGCTTCTCCACAAAATATTCTGCTTGCACTGTTTTGACGAAGAGTCAGCAGCCCGTCGTGCACTCTTATGTGGAACACTCTTCAGCATCATCACCTAGATTGGCTCTCCCTGCCCAATCTTCTGGACGAGGATGGTGTGCTGCTATTTCGGACTCCGGCACATAAGCAGGTTTCAAGCATGGGTCTCGGCCCTTTGGTTCAGTGGGATATGCCTGAACCTCCTCTGGATCCATCTTCCGTGGCCGCTAACAGGACGGCACCGCCACTTTCTGGGACCGTGCCGATGGACGGTGCCAAGACTCAGGCTGTCAGCTTGGCTACCTCTTCGTGTGACTTCGACGCTGTCATTTTGTTTGAAACCTGGCTCAATTCAAACGTAATTCGTTTCGTAAGGACAGAGATTGTGCCAAGACGAAGCGCTGCAGAGAAGGTGGGGTCATTGTGGCCGTCAGACACACCCTACTGGATGGTGGCTCTGTTCTGGATCAGATTGGTGTGGCGGTGGCTGGCCAGTCGGAGACGCTATTAGCGCATCGTACATTCACCGAATAGCTGTCACACACTCAAAACATTGCTAAAATATATGTTATGGTATTCTGCGAGACCGTCAGCACCCCTGCGTTGCTGGCGACTTCAATTTGGGTTCGTTGATATGGTCCGGCGATCCGCAGTCGTCGGCTATGATACCAAGCAATGTACATTTGCCGCACGAGATTCTCTTGCTAGATGATTTTTTAGTATGGGCTTAACCAAAGTAAAAAGTTTTTGTTAGTTTGGATATAGATTGCCATGTTACATCTTGCCAACTGCCTTGGACGGCTACGTGTCCGACGAGAGCGACCTAGCCAAGGGTCTTAGCCACATCGATGTCGGGGAGGAGCTGGAGTCCCCGACAGCGACCTGGAAACAACAATGGTGGAGGTGAGCCTCAGGAATGTCACTGACGCTCCTGCAGATAAACCTCCACCATTGTAAGGCAGCATGCGCTGCTCTACTAAAAAGTCCTCATTTAGGATCCTCGGAAACAGGGTCTTCGGTCTGAAGACTCCAACTATAAGCTATACGTAGCTGAAACCGCAGGTTAAATTCGTACCTGCATTCTTGCAAAAAGAGAGTGGCACTTATTTTTGCTCCCAAATTTCAGCAATGAAGACCACGCCGAAGTGAGCCTCGAAGGCTAGGAGCGCTCACTGAGGATCTGCTCCGTATACATGGGTCATAACCAACCTGACCCAGCCACTGCCAGTGGTTAAGCACAGACGCAAACGAAGGGGGTGAGTACCTCTTTTTAATTACTTACTGACCACTCAGATGTTCTCATTAAACCGGAAGTTATCCACCTCTATTATTAAAAACACAAGGAGGTCCTGGACCACACGCTTGCCTCTCATGAGATACAGAGGAACATTGTAACCTGGAGGGTCCTGGAAAAACACTCCTTCTCGGACCACAGTAACATGGAAACTGTATTCTCCTTTTCATTTACGAAGCCAGTTCAATGCCGGACCGCAGGCGGACAAATTGGACTCGGTACTCTGACTGCCTTTGTCGTGTTCTCCCTGAGTCCCCACCTGAGGAGGAGAGCTTCACCGACGCCTGCATTAAAGCGCTCGATAAATCCTGCCCCTCTGGCAAGAACAGAGGCCGGAAGAAACCTGAAGGGTAGACTCCGAAACTGGGCGAACTCCGGAAAGCCTCCCGGAGACTCTTCAATAAAGCTAAGGCTGAAACGTTGAGCAAAACTGGGCCGATTACAAGGCCAGTCTGTCAACCTACAACAAAGAACTTAGGAAAGCCAAACGCGCCTCTTGGCGTAAATTCTTTCGAAGACTACACCCACCCTACTTGAAGAATGTCGACCAGTCTTGGACCACGTCCAGCGATGAGTCGCTAAATCTGCTTCTTAATACTCACTACCTGGCTACGATAAAAACAGACCCATATACTGTCGGCTCAAATGCTATCCTGAACCTGCTAGGCGAGGAGAACATTTTCTGGGCGATCAAAAGCTTCCAACCATACAAGTCTGCGGGGACAGATGGCATTATCCCTGCCCAACTGATTCACGTAGGACCAAAAACCATTAATTGGCTAAAAATTAACGAGGGAGTATTCTCCCACGGGTGCATCCTGGCATGCCTTTCGGAAGAAAGATCCACCGAACCGGCCCTAGACTCGATAATCGAAGCGCCCCTTAACTTTATGGAGTACACCCTGTTAGCCTTCCTCGACATAGAAGGCCCCTTTAATAACATCCTTCCGACCTCCATCACGGGCGCACTGGCAGCCCTGGGGGTTGACTCCTGGACGGTGATCGTCCATCCTAATCGATCAGATGCTACAAAGCAAGACTGTTGAGGCATCACTGAGGACGTCAACAACTACCAGATTTTTCAGCAGGTGAAGACCACAGAGCGGAGTCCTCTCGCCCCTCTTATGGAACGTGGCAGTGAACGAACTGTGAGTGCATGACAAGTAATCGCACGACGATGTCGAGATGGGCAGACAAATGCAGGCCGTCAAATGTCAACCCATCTAAAACGGATAGAGGATAGAGTAAAGAATGCACAGTGCACAGTGGACCTCTATACATGCAGGAAAGCAATCGGACTACAATGGGGAATGGCCCCGTATATAGTTCGGAATCTATACACCGCCATCATACGACCAATCATGCTCTATGGAATGGTAGTATGGTGGCCAGCCCTAGACAAAAGAACTTGTCTCAACAGACTCAGTATAGTTCAACGCATGCAGAGCTATGCATAACTGGCGGGCTACGCACTACTCCAGGGAAAGCCTGGATACCGTGGACCTACTGTAACGAGCTGTTTTTATCCCCCCCCCCGGCTACCGCCTTAACCTAACCTAAAAATATTTTGGGCAGTCTTTACTACTGGTACACTAGTAGCGCAACTGTATGCGAGAGCAAGGGGTTGTGTCATGGGAGGAAGGCCACTCGAGTCGCATATTGTTTTACCTTTACAGTATTTTGCAGTATGACCAATATTTTTGAAATTTTTGCATCTCATAGGGTAATGGATACATTATTTGACACAAGCGGTGTGCCATGTAATCTGAATTTTTCCTGGTAAGTTATAGAGGTAAACGAGGGGAACTTGTGAGTTGCTGCGGACACCGCAACTGTACAGTTATACCCGATACTTATCAGTATGCTCTCCTCCGGCAGACGCCGCTAATATTGAACGACACGACAAAGAGTGCGTGCGAGAGAGACAGAAAATCAGCTGAGCGTGACGTCGGGGCTGCGTACCAGTGCAAATTGATTCTTGCTTTGGCTACAAAAATGATCGATCTGATCCAGGTTCAGCAATCTGATAGATGTGGTCGTTATCTATGATTCTGCTTTTTAGTTTTCTCGAATCTGCAATATTGTAGATGAAACAGATTTTCGTCCTTTGTGGGGGCGAAGGAGGGGGGGCGAAATTCTGAGATATACGTTTATAGTGAGATCTAACAGAGTGCGGATACAAATTTGTTACTCTAGCCTTAATAGTCTCTGAGATTGTGGATGCCCCAGATTTTCGTCCTTTGCGGGGGGGTTGTGGCCGAAATTTGGACACGAAACGGTCAAGGTCCGATATCACAGGAGTGTTGGATACCAAATTTGGTGCTCTGGCTCTTATAGTTCTGAGATCCTTGAACTCATATTTTGCAATTGACAAAACCGACCATGAAACCTGTGTGTTAGAGAGAGACAGAGCGAGAAAGAATTAAATTGTTTTTCTTGCTTCTGGCTATAATCATTATACGATCTGGTCAGATTTTGCAGTCTAGAAGATATAGTCATTCTCTACGATTCTGCATTTTCTGTTTCTCGTATCTTTGAATTTGTGGATGCCACAGATTTTCGCTCTTTGTGGGCGGAAGTGGGCGGGGCGACGTTTTGAAATATTTTTGTAGCAGTGACATATCACAGAAGTCTGGATCCAAAACATCGCTTGCTCTAGATCTTATAGTCTTTGAGCACTAGCGCTAAGGACGTCAGACGGACGGACGGACGGACGGACGGACGACGACGGACGGACGGACGGACACGACGGACGGACAAGGACGGACAGACGGACAGACGACAGACAGACAGGCCTCAATCGACTCGCTATTGATGCTGATCAAGAATATATATACTTTATGGTTCGGAAACGATTTCTCTGGACGTTACACACATCCACTTTTACCACAAATCTAATATACCCCAATACTCATTTTGAGTATCGGGTATAAAAATAAGCTGGATTTCTCCAGTGGGTGTAGCTTTGCCATCGACTTGGCCAGTGTATTTGAAAATCTCGACTGCTCTTTGGGCTTAAAGTTCTTTTAGAATCTCGTCGTTTGAAATATAATTGTGTGATGGACCTATGTCCGGCTGAGGTAAGCTCAGTTACGTCCAAGGTCAATCCACAAGAATTTTATAGATGGATGGAACCATAACGGAGGCGTTGTGGTTGGCCTGTGGCAGAGAGGATGGAGCGGAGCCTGTTCGAGAGTCACTTGTGGTGTGCGTCGAACTGTGCTTAGGGACGTAGAGTGGAATAGTGCAGAGCCTCGACCCTTTGTAATGACCTACGCTGTTCATATTATTTAAAATACTTGGTTTGGCTTTTATTCGTTTCTTCGTTTCTTATTATGTTTTGGTGAGTCCGAGTTACTCTGCGGGGTAACGTCTAGACTCGAGCCGGGCTCGCATTTCGCCAATTTGGCAGTTGTGGGTTGACCTGGCTTATTCTCTCCGACTTGGGGTCCGTATTTTGGCAACTCGGGCGGGTTTGCCATTGGTGCTCGTCGTGTCTTCCTTGGTGTGTCATCGTTTTCGCGGTTGATGAACCTGGAAGACTGCACCTGATCGGTTGCTCGGACCGAAGTGGAGTATCCGCGTGACCGGGTATGATTAGTCGTCACTTTATGGGTATTCTCTTGGCGGCGAGTGAAAAAGTGGATGAGGTGTCTTAAATGTTGTTAGTCGGAATTCGCGTTGGGGTCGGTGTTGTAGACCCGTTTAGGTTCGTTACAATTGAGGTTTGGAGCATAAACAGAAGATACGAGAAAACTAACTAGCCAGAATAATCTGGAAGTCTGGATCAAATCGGATAATGATTATTATAACGCCGGAATGAAAATATTAATTTTCAATGGCTACGCAACGCCGTTCACGCGCTTACTCATTTTCATTATCTCTCTCTATCTATCTCACTCTCACACACACTCTTCATCGTGCAGTATGCACTGACTTATTGTAGGGCATGATGAAATTATACACGGCGGTCTCGTCAAAAGCCGAAGCTCGTTCGTGTTGTCCCTTATCGTCAGTGCATGCTTGCTTGTTGATGCGGATAGTGTTGGGTAAACATTACTCATGAGCAACACAACACTATTCACGGACGAATTTTTTGATATGTGCTTAACCCTTTTGTTCCAACCTCAAAAAAATGACATATTGCATATTAGATTACATAAATAGCATATACAAAAAAACTCAAAGAATTATAAGTAATATTTATATATTATGTAAAAGAACATTTTAATATTCCTAAAAATTTTGAAGCAAAATTATTAATGGCTGCACAAAATTTAAATATTACTGTATCAGTAAAATCATTTTATTTTAAAATTTTCAACATATGTCGTCTCACTCCACACTTACTATACTATGTGTTTTTCACTCGCACTAATTGCTAGGGTATAAATTTAAAATCGCGGCCGTAGCTGCGACTCACAACGTTCCTTTTCGTAAAAGGCACTAAACTTTGCTTTTCACTGCGCTTTATTTACCGACTGACAATTGTACTACAAAGTCGCATTTTATTAAAAATCGATAGATATCGAATAAATTCACAAATCCCAATGATAGGTCAAAAGTTATCGTTACTCAGCAAAAACTGCAAGCACTGTCAAAAAACGGCAGCATATTACATTACAAAGAAAAAGAATTCAATTGGAATTTGCACAAACACAGTCGGCCTTCATAAAAGTGTACAAAGCAACTGGGCTAATACATCAGAGAATATTCCTGAAAGGAGCTCGTCCAGATCCAGTTAACGAAACAGAATTCACGCAAATCCAAGCAGTTGACAATGCATCCTTTTACTTATGCCATATCCGTGAACTTCGTGGTCACCTGCTGGGAAAATCAACCGGCTCAACAATTTAGATTGTCGGAGATAATTGAGTTCCCAGCCATTTTGGTCAATCTGAAAACGGGTATGGTCGAGCGGAGTTTCACAAGTACGTGATGCCCGTGGAGTCGCCGCAACTGAGCGAATACTGTACCAGTCTGACGGGCATTCAGCAGAAGACTGTGGAGGCGGGAGTGCCACTGCAGACGCACTCAATTCCTTTTATCGAGTGGCTGAAGAAGGAATTGAGCGCCCGCAACCTGGTGCTACCAAAGATGAGTATGACCAATCCACAGGGAAACTGTTTCTTCGTCACCTGGGCGAACTGGGACTTTGGATCTGTCTTGCCAAGGAGTGCCACGCAAGAATATACGTAAACCAACCTGCTTCAATCAGTGGATAGACGCGAGGGCCATCTACAAGAAGTGGTACAAGTATCGTCCCTTCAGCTTCGACAATGCCCTGCCCATGTGAGGCTGACCTTCCAGGGACGTGCTCACTCCGGCATCGATGATGCAAGAATCTGGGCAATCTCATTTGCAAGATGTCTCGTGATGGAGCCCCCTTTTCGATCACCAAGGATCTGACACCACATAAGGAGCTCAACGAGAACCGTGGCTTCTGAGCTTAAGCGGTCAGCCATCAGCCATTAGCCATCCCAGCCAGAGCCAGAGCATAATAATCCATTTGTTTGTTGGATTATGTTTAATATTCAACGCCACAGTAACCCAAGGACACTAATGCTGACTAAAGATGGGCCCAATTTAAACACAAATGTAAACGCCAAATAAGATTATTGTTTTTTTATTATCTACATAATTTCTTTTGACAGAAATAACGACTTGACATTTGAAGTGCGTCGCCATCGCAGCAAAGCCCCAGTACCTGCATCTGGATATCAAAAGCCAGCAAGAAAACCACAACACTAAAAATCCACTCATTTATCCTATTGGGTGTAGAGAATGATTATGAGTTTTGCATAATCTGAACACAAATGTAATAGCAAAATAATTATCTTGTTTTCTTTTTATATTTTATCTAACATAAATTAAATTGATGTGCATCGCAATGACAGCCGATCGCCTGCCAGAAGCCATTAGCCATCCCACCAAAGCAGAATGAGCCAGAACACAAAAAAAGCCATTTATTTATTTGATTATATTTAATACACTTAATACGCTGCGTAGCCACTGCAAATTGATTTGTTCGGTTATAATAATGATCCGATCCGATTCAGATTCGGCAATCTGGTAGATATGGTTATTCTCTATGATTGTTCAAAATTGTGGATGCCACAGATCTTCGTCCTTTGTGATGGCGAAAGAGGGTGGGGTGAAATTTTGAAATACATATCACTAGGCGCTCATAGGGACGGACAAACGGACGGGCGGACAGACAGACATGGCTCTATCGACCCTCGACTATAGATGCTGATCAAGAATATACATACATATATACTTTATAGGTTCCTTATGAAAGGGGGGTATACAAATTGTTCTTTTTTTTTTTGTTATGTATTTTATCTAATTTCTTTTGACAGCAATTGATATGAATTTAAATTTGATGTGCATCGCAATCGCAGCTACCACATCTACAATCTAAACACCTACGTACGAGTACATCTAATCATAGCAATAAATATGGCCTTATAGCAAACACATTTTGCTACTATTCATACTTACTTGGTAATGATTAGCCATAGTCTTCAATATGGACTTATTTTTTCATCGATTTTCATCGCCTACACTAGGTGATACGGTATAAAAATAAGATTAAAACATCCAGGAACAGGAGGTTGGGAAGATCCTACCGCCCAACGTTTTGGCACAATGTTTGTATATTTGCTGATCACTTTCCTCTGGGACCCCTCCAAGCACTCAAGTAGTCGAATTCCCAAATGGGAAAGCAAGAATAGCTCGATATTTTGTCGAAACTAAATTAGAGAAATTAAGAAAAACGAGACATCCAAATTGTCATAGAATTGGAGTTTAGATATAGCCCAATGCGAATATTGAATATATGTACATATATCTCAGTAGGATAATATTAGTGGAGTTTTTAGTGGGAACAATTGAGAGACTTGACTATCTCCTTCGAAATGTTCTGTGCCGCAATTTCCAGTCTGGCCTTGAATCTAATCCCCTATTCAAGTCGGAGCATCTACAGAAGAATGCGGATTCAAGATGGAATTGCTTGCATCCCTTAGCCAAGTTGTGAAGTGTCACTTAGAGGAAGTGTTGGAAACAGACAGACTTGCTCCATACCCTGGGCCATACCATGTGGCCTCTGTTCGGTTTGTGACCGACTCCTGCGGTTCCTGTAGGCTTCTACGAGTATTCATATTCCAAAGAATCCGAAGTGCCTGAAAAGAAAAAGAATTTTCGGTGGTAAATGGTAAAGATGATGAGAAGAATGCCTGTAATGACCTAGTGACCGCCGCAAAAGTTCTGTCGGCTGTACAGGACTCAATAGGCTCGTTGGAACCCAACGTACACTATGTTGAGCAAGCAGCAACCATTTGAAGACTCTTGCGAAAGGCGCCTCAAAAGATACATGAAATTAAGTGCAGCTGAGTGGGGTGATTTGAATAGACTTGTTAATACCCTGGATCCGACGTATGCCACAGAAAAGTTGCAATTGTTCACCAATTGACTTCTATAAGCTATGGCTGGAGGTCAATAAGTCTAATGCATTTGCAGCTATTTCATTTAAATGAGCCCTTTAGTATTTATCATTATACATATATGTAAGCGACGCATACTTAACCATAAGCATAAGCATAGCCCTCATACACGCCCTATCACTGCGGCCAGATCGACGATTGATTCCGTTGGTAGAGTGGAATAGCCAGCACTAGATGGAAACGTGGCGGTAAGGAGCACTGCATAATGGTCACGCTGGACATTAAGAACGTGTTTAACACGGCGATGTGGAGCTGCATCCTAAAGGCGCTAGAGACTTTCGACACCCAGGTACCGAGGCCGGCACGGAGCAATAGGAGGTATTTGCAGGCGTCCCGCAGGGGTCGGTGCTGGGCCCTACACTGTGGAACGCAATGAACGACGGCATATTGCGACTCAGCCTCCCCACGTAGTGCATATGGTGGGTTTTTCAGACGATGTGGCTGTGGTGGGAAAACTCTTGGCCGGAGACTTGGAGAAGACCTGCAACCAGACAATAGCGCGTATTCAACAGTGGCTGGAGAGGTCGGGCTCGAACTCGCTCCCCACAAGACCGAGGCAGTGTTGGTGTCCAGCCGAAAGAAAGCTGAGACAGTCCTGCCACGGTCATATCTCTGCCATGGATGCTGGCTAATGGTAGTCGGGCGGAGTAAAGAAAACTATCAATGAAATTACCCAATCTATGGTGACACTGTTACATGCCGGGATGCATGGCCGAGGGGTTGCTCGGTTGCTAATATACGGACTCTGGATACCTGTCCAATAAATTAAGTAGTCATTAGTCAGCTCTCACTGCGTTCGGTTGTGTTTCGCTATGTCGCTTTATTACTGCTCAGAATGCAATTCGTCACCTTGAGGCTGTCCGCTGTTCTTCTTTATGCCGCCGAGCGTTTCATCTGACGTGCATCGATTTGCATGCAAGTGCAGTTAAACTCTTGAGAAATCTGCTAATTTGTTATGGCATACCTGCATATTGGTAAATTTGCTACCGCGACGGGCCAGAAGCGGTGGTGAAATTTGTTGCCAATAAACTCAAGGTGCCGGAGGGGGAAATTTCTTGCGTGAAATTGGTTAAGCGAGATGCTGATCTATCTGCGTTATGGTGTTCCCGTGGTCTTTGATGATAGATTCTGGCCAGTATCGGTAAGGGTTTCGCGCATAGACAGAGGCCGGAAGCTGATTTGACGGCAGTTAATCTGTGTGCAGCTGTGCCACTGCGGACGTCCACGCTGACTCAGAAAGCTCCAGGTTCATCCACTTCAAAAAAAACCCCAGTGAAACCCCTTTGGTTTTATGATCGCCGCTTCTCCACAAAATATTCTGCTTGCACTTTTTTGACGAAGAGTCAGCAGCTCGTCGTGCACTCTTATGTGGAACACTCTTCAGCATCATCACCTAGATTGGCTCTCCCTGCCCAATCTTCTGGACGAGGATGGTGTGCTGCTATTTCGGACTCCGGCACATAAGCAGGTTTCAAGCATGGGTCTCGGCCCTTTGGTTCAGTGGGATATGCCTGAACCTCCTCTGGATCCATCTTCCGTGGCCGCTAACAGGACGGCACCGCCACTTTCTGGGACCGTGCCGATGGACGGTGCCAAGACTCAGGCTGTCAGCTTGGCTACCTCTTCGTGTGACTTCGACGCTGTCATTTTGTTTGAAACCTGGCTCAATTCAAACTTTTTCGACAACGAATACTTCGATCCTAACCTTTTCCAGGTGTTTCGTAAGGACAGAGATTGTGCCAAGACGAAGCGCTGCAGAGAAGGTGGGGTCATTGTGGCCGTCAGACACACCCTACTGGATGGTGGCTCTGTTCTGGATCAGATTGGTGTGGCGGTGGCTGGCCAGTCGGAGACGCTATTAGCGCATCGTACATTCCACCGAATAGCTGTCACACACTCAAAACATTGCTAAAATGTATGTTATGGTATTCTGCGAGACCGTCAGCACCTCTGCGTTGCTGGCGACTTCAATTTGGGTTCGTTGATATGGTCCGGCGATCCGCAGTCGTCGGCTATGATACCAAGCAATGTACATTTGCCGCACGAGATTCTCTTGCTAGATGATTTTTTTAGTATGGGCTTAACCAAAGTAAATAGTTTTTCTTAGTTTGGATATAGATTGCCATGTTACATCTTGCGAACTGCCTTGGACGGCTACGTGT
>NW_022881665.1:90149-189734 GCF_003369915.1 Drosophila miranda
CGCTTTGTGGCTATTTTTCGTGAACTGTGATTGTGAGTGGTGTCGGTGGCATAGGCATAGTCTGCGAGTGATCATTTGTGTCTTGGCATTTGCATTAATCTTAAATTGTTTCTTTGGGAACGCATTTAACTGGACGTGTGTGTACAGAGCGGATTTTGCATCAACGCGAAGGCGAGGAAGTTTTTTGTGTTCGAGTGAACGCCAAGGCAAAGGGACATCAGAGCAAAATGGCCGCAAAACCGGAGGATAAAAGCACAGAATATACCGGATCGTCTCTTCGACTCCAATCAACGCAGGACGTATAAGCGTATGCGCTTCTTTGGAAAGGTAAGACTTGCCCCAGAAGTGGATCATTGTGTTCTAGGGAATCCTCATGCACATTTTAACAACTCTGCGCAGCCTCACAGCGCTGGGCATACACATATGTATGCAAGGGCATGCAAACCAACACATACAAGCATGCGGCTTACATCTATTTTCGCCTCAGTTTCCTTTGGCACCCTTCCACTGTTTATGTGTGAACGCGTGCGTGGTGTGCCTGGTAGAGTTGTCAAAGAATGACGGCCAGCCACATACATGCATGCAAACGTACATTCTTTTTTTTTTGTCGCGTCGCATTCAATTTACAATTATTTAGTAAAAAATTGTGGCTATAATGAGATGTTTGCAATTGCTTGTGTAGGGCGGCTTTGCCAAGTGCTACGAAATCATCGATGTGGAGACCGACGATGTTTTTGCCGGCAAAATCGTATCAAAGAAGCTGATGATCAAGCACAACCTGAAGGAGAAGACGCTCAGGAGATTACCATTCATCGTAGTCTCAATCATCCCAACATAGTGAAGTTCCATAGCTATTTCGAGAATGTCCAGAACATTTACATTGTCCTGGACCTTTGCAAGAAGCGGGTAAGTACGCCGGAAATTCAGCATAGCATGCGTTCTTCCGAACTAATGGATCCCGCCTTTTTGCCACTCAGTCGATGATGGAGCTGCACAAGCGCCGGAAAAGCATCACGGAGTTCGAGTGCCGCTACTACATTTCCAGATCATCCAAGGCGTCAAGTATCTGCACGACACCGCATTATCCATCGCGACTTGAAGCTAGGAAACCTGTTCTTGAACGATATGCTGCACGTGAAGATTGGCGACTTTGGCCTAGCCACTCGCATCGAATATGAGGCGAACGCAAGAAGACTCTGTGCGGCACCCAAACTACATTGCCCCAGAAATTTCTCACCAAAAAGGGGCATTCGTTCGAAGTGGACATATGGTCCATTGGCTGCGTCATGTAACTCTGTTGGTAGGCCAACCCCGTTTGAGACCAAAACGCTGAAAAAACACTTATTCAAAGATCAAGAAGTGCGAGTACAGAGTGCCAAGCTACTTGAGAAACTGCTGCCTGATATGGTGATCTCCATGCTCCAGCCGAACCCTGAGAGCCGCCCAGCAATTGGCCAGTTGCTGAACTACGACTTCTGAAGGGCTCGAAGGTGCCAACGTTCTTGCAAGCTCTTGCCTAACTATGGCTCGCGAATTGGCATCAACGACACCATTGAAGACTCCATTCATCGCAAGCCGCTGATGGAGATGAACGGCATTAGGGATGATACTCGTCTGGAGTCAACATTCCTCAATACCAACTTGCACGACGCCATCACTGCCTCGCCCAGGTGTGCCGCCACAACGAAGACTACCGCAGCGACATTGAGAGCTTGCACCAGCAGCTCACCAATCTGATCAACAACAAGGTTTGTAATCATTGCAGTGATTGTATTGTTAAATAATTATTAATCATCTCGTGCTTACAGCCGCGCATACTGCAAGGCAATCTCGAGGATGAGAATACCGATCCTGCAGCACAGCCGCTCTTCTGGATATCCAAATGGGTCGACTACAGTGAAAAAATACGGCTTCGGTTATCAGCTCTGTGATGAGGGCATTGGCGTTATGTTCAACGACACAACCAAATTGATTCTGCTTCCGAACCAGATCAACGTCCACTTCATAGACAAGGACGGAAAGGAGAGCTACATGACTACGACGATTACTGCAAGACGCTTGATAAAAAGATGAAGCTGCTTTCCTACTTCAAGCGTTACATGATCGAGCATTCTCGTGAAGGCTGGAGCCATAATGTGAACATTGAGAGTGATCAGATATCGCGTATGCCCATTTGCACTCCTGGTTCCGCACAACGGTGTGCTGTGGTCATGCATCTTACCACGGTTCCGTACAGGTAGCTACACAAATTTAGTAATGCTCTCCCGACTTATAGAAATTAACCAAAACTATTCCTGATTTCAGCTTAATTTTTCGGATCACATGAAGCTCATTCTTTGTCCGCGTATGAGTGCCATTACATACATGGATCACGAGAAAGAACTTCCGCACATATCGCTTCTCGACCATCGTGGAGAACGGTGTGTCCAAAGAATTATATCAAAAGATACGCTATGCCCAAGAAAAACTTAGAAAAATGCTGGAGAAGATGTTTGTTTAATTGTTGGATGATGTTCACCATCTCCACACCTACCAGCGGACTATCATTCTAAGGCAAAATGTTAGTTTAAGCTAAATCACGAACGCCTTAGCCAACCCAACCTAACCATTCATCTGTTCCCACGCCAATTCTTTCCCACAATCGTAGTTTCTGTCCAAATTTGTATTTACTGTTTAACGTTTTTTTTTTTTGTTTGGCTTTGCATTCCATTTTAGTTCCCTGTTTAACGTTTATATCTGTTCAAATATTTTTCGTAACACGAATATCGAAAGAAATTATTATAAATAAAAATAAATGTATACTTTTAGAAATTACATGTAATCCTCGATCGCCCACGCATCATTTCAACAATTCGAACATTTGTGTAGAAAAAAACAACAAACAAAACATGGATGTTAACTATTAGAACCCTGCGGTTTGGGAGTAAACATTTCTTTTGTATTTTTACCTAAGCTAATAAAATTTGAACCACTGTAGTAATAAATACAATGCTTCTCAAATTATTCAAATTGGAAGATTTTACGTCTCAAATTGATTCTAGAATGTCTTATGTATTATATTTTCTGTTTTCTGAGTACCGTCGGCCAAATTTCTATTGTTTCGGCTGACGCACGAATTAGGAAACTTGAAACAATTTATCGCAGTTCCGGTGTAAGTATCGTGTAATTTTTTTTTTTTGGAGGTATAGAGAAAGATCGGATATAAAAAAAAGACTTTAAATACAGTGTTTTTTCCCGCAGTATACGTCAGGTTGCCCATCTGTTGATGTTAATGTAGGTGACAATTTTGTTGTTCGCTGTGTGGGTGGCTCATCAATCTCCGTGGTGTCTTTGATCACGTTGTGGAACGTTTGATTGCCACATCTTCTGGAAAGAGCGGCGCTAGACGAGTGATAGGGCGCTTGTATACGCCAGATGCTGTCTTAACGTCAACCACTCGTACGTGGTTGTCCTGTCCAGGATATGTCTTAATGATGCGACCCATTGGCCACTTCATTACAGGAAGGTTGTCTTCCTTAACCAAAACTAATAATCCTTCAGGTACGTTTGGTGAAGCGGTCTTCCATTTATGCCGAGCTTGCAATTCTTGGAGGTATTCTGTAGACCATTGTTTCCAGAATGAATGCTTTAGGCGCGATACCAATTCCCAGCGCTTGACCAATGTTCTTCCTTGTTGATCAGTATTGACGTCAGGAGGCGTTGTCAATGGTTCACCAATCAAGAAGTGTCCTGGGGTGAGCGCTGTTGTATCAGTGGGATCATTTGACATTGAGTGATGGGTCGAGAATTGAGAATTGCTTTAATTTCGATTATCACTGTGGTTTTAGTTCTTCAAATGTCAATGAGGCTGTGTTGTGGTTGTTATCAACAGCTTTTTTCTGATTTTACCGCCGCTTCCCAGAGGCCGCCAAAACGATGGAGCCTGGGAGGAATGAATTTAAAATCACTTGTTTTTTTGTTGCAATGATTCGTGATCAGAGCACTTGCCTTTGAGCTGAATATAGAGTCTTCTAATTCTTTAAGCTGGTTGTTTGCACCCACAAAGTCGTTGCATTGTCGCAATGAATAGTTTGGCACTTCCCACGTCTGCTTAAGAATCGACGCAGGGCGGCCAAGAATGCATCTGTGGTCAGGTCGCTTACCAGCTCCAGGTGTACTGCTTTGTGGAAAAGCAGCAGAACACGGCGATGTATGCCTTTTCCCTGGTCTTTTCCCTCGGATCTTATGGTGGATCGAGATTGGTCCACAGTAGTCGACGCCTGCATTAAGAAACGGGCGTGCTTGTGTGACTCGTTGTGCTGGGAGATTGCCCATGATCTGGTGCATCAGCTTTGGTCTAGCCTTGGTGCATCTAACACAGCTGTGGATGATGCTTCTAGCCATTGTCTTGTCATTGATAATCCAATATTGTTGTCTTGGATTGCCCTTAATGCTTGAGCACCACAATGCATGTTCTCCTCATGTAGCTCCCGCAAGATCATTTTGACGATTGGGTCATTGTAAGGCAGCAAAACTGGGTGTTTTGCGTTGTATGGAAGTAGAGCTTCTTCAAGTCTACCACCAAACTCGGATGAGCTCATCGTCTCCTAGGAAGGGAGATAACGATATGATCGAGCTCTTTCTATCCACAGTCTTATAGCGTTGGAACTGTTTTTAACTCTGCTGTAAACTCGACTTGTTGTATGGTTTCGCAGGATTATAGTGCGGGCGTGGCAAGCTTACATGTTTAGCTTTTCTCTCAGATTGCTGGGTTTCAATGTTGGGTGCCTTCGTCCAGTTGTCTCGAGATCCGTGCAGGAATAATGGTCCATATAACCACAGATTGTGATCTGCCAGTCTGCTCGCTGCGATTCCTCTCGACAGGACATCGGCTGCGTTGTTGGCCGATGACACGTGACGCATTGTGACTGGTTTGTTAATGCCTGGATTTTGGCTATTCGATTTGCCACAAAGGTATGGTATGTTGATGACGATGCGTTTATCCAGGATAACACAACGGTGGGAATCACTCCAACACCATCCTGAAACCGTGTTAATGTCCATGTGCAGACCCTGTCGGACTCGGTTTTTGAGCTCGGCACCGAGGACTGCAGCACAAAGTTCAACCGTGGTAGCGATTGTTTGGCTGTCGGCGCCACACGTGATTTCGAAGAGAGCAGTCTTACTGACACTTGGTTGTTTTTTTATGTAGCGCGTACATATACAGCTGCGCCATATGCTCGTTCTGATGCATCTAACAAACGTATGGAGTTCTTGGGTAACTGGAGTTTTACCATCGTAGATATGCGGGGAACTTGCATTTTGTTCAATGTTTGTAGTCGTCCCGGTATTCTTTCCATTCGGTTTGGTGTTGTAATGGTAATTCGTCATCCCAATCCAGTTTGAGCTCCCAAAGTTGTTGCATGAAGATTTTTGCCTTTACTACCACCGGTGCAAAGAGTCCTAGTGGGTCAAAGATTTGGGCCAGTTCGGAACATACACCCGTTTGGTGATGCGTGTAGCCTGGCTTTTCTGTGTTCGTCCACACAATGTATCCTTCTTCGGCATCCAGATGAGACCCAGAGTTTTCACGCTGTAGTGCTCTAGTGTCTCTCCTAGTTTTACATCGGTTACAGTATCCTCTTTGGGGATTCCTTGGAGAAGTTGCTCATTGTTGGAGCACCACTTGCGCAATTTGAATCCGGACGTAGCAATATTTTATTTAGTTCTTGTCGAACATGAATTGCCTCTGGAATCGTGTTTGCTCCAGTTAGACAGTCGTCAACATAGAAATCGGTTTTTAATGTTGTTGATCCTACTGGTAGTCTGTCTTTGTATTGTATTGCCAAATGATCCAGACATTTCGTTGCTAGGAACGGATCTGCTGGATCAGATCGCTTTCTTTGGGACCTACTGAAGTTTCTCATGCTTTTCTTTAGGGACGATTTGACGTTCCCCACGAGCACTAGACGTCTGTGATAGCTTATCCATGCATTCGGTAAAAATCGTAATGTATTGCTTACATGTTGTACGTAAGTCTTCACGGAATTTTACGTATTCATCCGTTTTGTCTGTATCGCGAAGTTTGGAGTCGTTTTTGTTAAAGCGATTCCACGCATTTTCGAGTGCTGATATTTGGGCTTGAAAATAAGAGGCCGTTTGCTTTCGTTCTTGGGAATCTTTTTTAAATTTCCGAATGCACCTCGATATTTCCTCACCAATCTCTTGCTGCACATCCATTGCATTGTAGCGGCAGCTTCTGCCTCCATATGTGTATCCATTCTATCTGTTTGTACTTATTACTTCTGACCCGTTGGGAGTGTTTTATTTGCTTTGCAGCTGGATACGCTCGAAATCGCAACCGTTGTCGGTCAGAAAGGTAATAGTACAGGTGATGTGTTGGATGGAGGGATTTGTGCTGTTTCCAATCTATGGAACGCACGGAACAACAAAAATTTATTACCTTGGTGGTAATCGAATTCTATAGCTGTTTTTCTGTTGGCTGATAACCTGAATATGTCAGATTTGCCAAAGTGATACTTATTGGTAGGAGATGCTACCGTAAGTGTACGCCCTGATGCCAAATTTTTATTGAAGATGTCCTGTTGACTGCTTCAATCTGATGTCCAGATCGAATCCTTTCACTGTAGCTTGTCTGACAGTTTGAAAGGATGACCAAGATCGGGGTCACCAAATGTTAATGTGTGTGTGTGTGTAGGAAGCTGGGTTGCATACGGTACATAAACCGTCTACAGTTTGGTCGTCGCAACTAGAACTTGAACCAGTTGGACTGCGGAGTGGGTATCCTACGGTGCGCAAGGGAGGGTCTGAAGACACGGCGACAGCCTCTGATGATTGCGATGGAAGATGAGTGACAGGCATTTATGGTACTGTTTCTGATACTGATTTTATTGATAAAACTGATTCTTATTTATAGGTGATAAAGGTACAAAAGTGCTGAGTCTGTAAAATATATGTTTTGTGTATTATGGATAATTTTAGTGTCTGGTGGGCAATTGCGATATTTTGATGGTCAGCAACTGCCCGCTGTCTTTGCCATCTGCGGAGAGAGTGCATTGTCAGCAGAACTCACTGCAGTGGCCAGTGTGTTGTCGTGAGGTATTATATTACATGTTAAATAGAACACTGTGTCACGGTGCCACTGTGTTATGCCGACGGGTATTATAAACTATTACTTAAGCATATTTCTGCAACTGAACAAAATAGAGTGCTCTGATTTCAGAAAAGTAGTTGCGTTGACTTATCAGTCTCACAAGTATATAAAAATTCATCTACTAAAATTTATTATAGCTCGATTATGTACAGCGCACATCACTAATTTTCATTGGCATTTAAATCGAACGGTTTCGGCGCGTTCTCCGCTTTGTGGCTATTTTTTCGTGAACTGTGAATTGTGAGTGGTGTCGGTGGGCATAGGCATAGTCTGCGAGTGATCATTTGTGTCTTGCATTTGCATTAATCTTAAATTGTTTCTTTGGGAACGCATTTAACTGGACGTGGTGTGTACAGAGCGGATTTTGCATCAACGCGAAGGCGAGGAAGTTTTTTGTGTTTCGAGTGAACGCCAAGGCAAAGGGACATCAGAGCAAAATGGCCGCAAAACCAGAGGATAAAAGCACAGATATACCGGATCGTCTCTTCGACTCCAATCAACGCAGGACGTATAAGCGTATGCGCTTCTTTGGAAAGGTAAGACTTGCCCCAGAAGTGGATCATTGTGTTCTAGGGAATCCTCATGCACATTTTAACAACTCTGCGCAGCCTCACAGCGCTGGGCATACACATATGTATGTAAGGGCATGCAAACCAACACATACAAGCATGCGGCTTACATCTATTTTCGCCTCAGTTTCCTTTGGCACCCTTCCACTGTTTTATGTGTGAACGCCGTGCGTGTGTGTGCCTGGTAGAGTTGTCAAAGAAGTGACGGCCCAGCCACATACATGCATGCAAACGTACATTCTTTTTTTTTTGTCGCGTCGCATTCAATTTACAATTATTTAGTAAAAAATTGTGGCTATAATGAGATGTTTTGCAATTGCTTGTGTAGGGCGGCTTTGCCAAGTGCTACGAAATCATCGATGTGGAGACCGACGATGTTTTTTGCCGGCAAAAATCGTATCAAAGAAGCTGATGATCAAGCACAACCAGAAGGAGAAGACCGCTCAGGAGATTACCATTTCATCGTAGTCTCAATCATCCCAACATAGTGAAGTTCCATAGCTATTTCGAGGATGTCCAGAACATTTACATTGTCCTGGAGCTTTGCAAGAAGCGGTAAGTACGCCGGAAATTCAGCATAGCATGCGTTCTTCCGAACTAATGGATCCCGCCTTTTTGCCACTCAGTCGATGATGGAGCTGCACAAGCGCCGGAAAAGCATCACGGAGTTCGAGTGCCGCTACTACATTTACCAGATCATCCAAGGCGTCAAGTATCTGCACGACAACCGCATTATCCATCGCGACTTGAAGCTAGGAAACCTGTTCTTAAACGATATGCTGCACGTGAAGATTGGCGACTTTGGCCTAGCCACTCGCATCGAATATGAGGGCGAACGCAAGAAGACTCTGTGCGGCACCCCAAACTACATTGCCCCAGAAATTCTCACCAAAAAGGGGCATTCGTTCGAAGTGGACATATGGTCCATTGGCTGCGTCATGTACACTCTGTTGGTAGGCCAACCCCCGTTTGAGACCAAAACGCTGAAGGACACTTATTCAAAGATCAAGAAGTGCGAGTACAGAGTGCCAAGCTACTTGAGAAAACCTGCTGCTGATATGGTGATCTCCATGCTCCAGCCGAACCCTGAGAGCCGCCCAGCAATTGGCCAGTTGCTGAACTACGACTTCCTGAAGGGCTCGAAGGTGCCAACGTTCTTGCCAAGCTCTTGCCTAACTATGGCTCCGCGAATTGGCATCAACGACACCATTTGAAGACTCCATTCATCGCAAGCCGCTGATGGAGATGAACGGCATTAGGGATGATACTCGTCTGGAGTCAACATTCCTCAATACCAACTTGCACGACGCCATCACTGCCTTGGCCCAGGTGTGCCGCCACAACGAAGACTACCGCAGCGACATTGAGAGCTTGCACCAGCAGCTCACCAATCTGATCAACAACAAGGTTTGTAATCATTGCAGTGATTGTATCTGTTAAATAATTATTAATCATCTCGTGCTTACAGCCGCGCATTACTGCAAGGCAATCTCGGGGATGAGAATACCGATCCTGCAGCACAGCCGCTCTTCTGGATATCCAAATGGGTCGACTACAGTGACAAATACGGCTTCGGTTATCAGCTCTGTGATGAGGGCATTGGCGTTATGTTCAACGACACAACCAAATTGATTCTGCTTCCGAACCAGATCAACGTCCACTTCATAGACAAGGACGGAAAGGAGAGCTACATGACTACGACCGATTACTGCAAGACGCTTGATAAAAAGATGAAAGCTGCTTTCCTACTTCAAGCGTTACATGATCGAGCATCTCGTGAAGGCTGGAGCCAATAATGTGAACATTGAGAGTGATCAGATATCGCGTATGCCCCATTTGCACTCCTGGTTCCGCACAACGTGTGCTGTGGTCATGCATCTTACCAACGGTTCCGTACAGGTAGCTACACAAATTTAGTAAATGCTCTCCCGACTTATAGAAATTAACCAAAACTATTCCTGATTTCAGCTTAATTTTTCGGATCACATGAAGCTCATTCTTTGTCCGCGTATGAGTGCCATTACATACGTGGATCACGAGAAGAACTTCCGCACATATCGCTTCTCGACCATCGTGGAGAACGGTGTGTCCAAAGATTTATATCAAAAGATACGCTATGCCCAAGAAAAACTTAGAAAAATGCTGGAGAAGATGTTTCTTTAATTGTTGGATGATGTTCACCATCTCCACAACCTACCAGCGGACTATCATTCTAAGGCAAAATGTTAGTTTAAGCTAAATCACGAACGCCTTAGCCAACCCAACCTAACCCTCGGGGTCGACTTAAAATATCACCAATTCCCCATTCATCTGTTCCCACGCCAATTCTTTCCCACAATCGTAGTTTCTGTCCAAATTTGTATTTACTGTTTAAACGTTTTTTTTTTGTTTGTTTTTGCATTCCACTTTAGTTCCCTGTTTAACGTTTATATCTGTTCAAATATTTTTCGTACACGAATATCGAAAGAAATTATTAATAAATAAAAATAAATGTATACTTTTAGAAATTACAAGTAATCCTCGATCGCCCACGCATCATTTCAACAATTCGAACATTTGTGTAGAAAAAACAACAAACAAAACATGGATGTTAACTATTAGAACCCTGCGGTTTGGGAGTAAACATTTCTTTTGTATTTTTACCTAAGCTAATAAAATTTGAACCACTGTAGTAATAAATACAATGCTTCTCAAATTATTCAAATTGGAAGATTTTTACGTCTCAAATTGATTCTAGGAATGTCTTATGTATTATATTTCTGTTTTCTGAGTACCGTCGGCCAAATTTCTATTGTTTCGGCTGACGCACGAATTAGGAAACTTGAAACAATTTATCGCAGTTCAGGTGTAAGTATCGTGGTAATTTTTTTTTTTGGAGGTATAGAGAAAGATCGGATATAAAAAAAAGACTTTAAATACAGTGTTTTTTCCCGCAGTATACGTCAGGTTGCCCATCTGTTGATGTTAATGTAGGTGACAATTTTGTTGTTCGCTGTGTGGGTGGCTCATCAATCTCCGTGGTGTCACTGATCACGTTGTGGGAACGTTTGATTGCCACATCTTCTGGAAAGAGCGGCGCTAGACGAGTGATAGGGCGCTTGTATACGCCAGATGCTGTCTTAACGTCAACCACTCGTACGTGGTTGTCCTGTCCAGGATATGTCTTAATGATGCGACCCATTGGCCACTTCATTACAGGAAGGTTGTCTTCCTTAACCAAAACTAATAATCCTTCAGGTACGTTTGGTGAAGCGGTCTTCCATTTATGCCGAGCTTGCAATTCTTGGAGGTATTCTGTAGACCATTGTTTCCAGAATGAATGCTTTAGGCGCGATACCAATTCCAGCGCTTGACCAATGTTCTTCCTTGTTGATCAGTATTGACGTCAGGAGGCGTTGTCAATGGTTCACCAATCAAGAAGTGTCCTGGGTGAGCGCTGTTGTATCAGTGGGATCATTTGACATTGGAGTGATGGGTCGAGAATTGAGAATTGCTTTAATTTCGATTATCACTGTGTTTAGTTCTTCAAATGTCAATGAGGCTGTGTTGGTGGTTGTTATCAACAGCTTTTTTTCTGATTTTACCGCCGCTTCCCAGAGGCCGCCAAACGATGGAGCCCTGGGAGGAATGAATTTAAAATCCACTTGTTTTTTGTTGCAATGATTCGTGATCAGAGCACTTGCCTTTGAGCTGAATATAGAGTCTTCTAATTCTTTAAGCTGGTTGTTTGCACCCACAAAGTTCGTTGCATTGTCGCAATGAATAGTTTGGCACTTCCCACGTCTGCTTAAGAATCGACGCAGGGCGGCCAAGAATGCATCTGTGGTCAGGTCGCTTACCAGCTCCAGGTGTACTGCCTTTGTGGAAAAGCAGCAGAACACGGCGATGTATGCCTTTTCCCTGGTCTTTTCCCTCGGATCTTATGGTGGATCGAGATTGGTCCACAGTAGTCGACGCCTGCATTAAGAAACGGGCGTGCTTGTGTGACTCGTTGTGCTGGGAGATTGCCCATGATCTGGTGCATCAGCTTTGGTCTAGCCTTGGTGCATCTAACACAGCTGTGGATGATGCTTCTAGCCATTGTCTTGTCATTGATAATCCAATATTGTTGTCTTGCGATTGCCCTTAATGCTTGAGCACCACAATGCATGTTCTCCTCATGTAGCTCCCGCAAGATCATTTTGACGATTGGGTCATTGTAAGGCAGCAAAACTGGGTGTTTTGCGTTGTATGGAAGTAGAGCTTCTTCAAGTCTACCACCAACTCGGATGAGCTCATCGTCTCCTAGGAAGGGAGATAACGATATGATCGAGCTCTTTCTATCCACAGTCTTATAGCGTTGGAACTGTTTTAACTCTGCTGTAAACTCGACTTGTTGTATGGTTCGCAGGATTATAGTGCGGGCGTGGCAAGCTTACATGTTTAGCTTTTCTCTCAAGATTGCTGGGTTCTATGTTGGGTGCCTTCGTCCAGTTGTCTCGAGATCCGTGCAGGAATAATGGTCCATATAACCACAGATTGTGATCTGCCAGTCTGCTCGCTGCGATTCCTCTCGACAGGACATCGGCTGCGTTGTTGGCCGATGACACGTGACGCCATTGTGACTGGTTTGTTAATGCCTGGATTTTGGCTATTCGATTTGCCACAAAGGTATGGTATGTTGATGACGATGCGTTTATCCAGGATAACACAACGGTGGAATCACTCCAACACCATCCTAAAACCGTGTTAATGTCCATGTGCAGATCCTGTCGAACTCGGTTTGTGAGCTCGGCACCGAGGACTGCAGCACAAAGTTCTAACCGTGGTAGCGATTGTTTGGCTGTCGGCGCCACACGTGATTTCGAACAGAGCAGTCTTACTGACACTTGGTTGTTTTTGTATGTAGCGCGTACATATACAGCTGCGCCATATGCTCGTTCTGATGCATCTACAAACGTATGGAGTTCTTGGGTAACTGGAGTTTTACCATCGTAGATATGCCGGGGAACTTGCATTTTGTTCAATGTTTGTAAGTCGTCCCGGTATTCTTTCCATTCGGTTTGGTGTTGTAATGGTAATTCGTCATCCCAATCCAGTTTGAGCTCCCAAAGTTGTTGCATGAAGATTTTTGCCTTTACTACCACCGGTGCAAAGAGTCCTAGTGGGTCAAAGATTTGGCCAGTTCGGAACATACCACCCGTTTGGTGATGCGTGTAGCCTGGCTTTTCTGTGTTCGTCCACACAATGTATCCTTCTTCGGCATCCAGATGAGACCCAGAGTTTTCACGCTGTAGTGCTCTAGTGTCTCTCCTAGTTTTACATCGGTTACAGTATCCTCTTTGGGGATTCCTTGGAGAAGTTGCTCATTGTTGGAGCACCACTTGCGCAATTTGAATCCGGACGGTAGCAATATTTTATTTAGTTCTTGTCGAACATGAATTGCCTCTGAATCGTGTTTGCTCCAGTTAGACAGTCGTCAACATAGAAATCGGTTTTTAATGTTGTTGATCCTACTGGTAGTCTGTCTTTGTATTGTATTGCCAAATGATCCAGACATTTCGTTGCTAGGAACGGAGCAGCTGTTGTCCCATATGTTACTGTTTTCAGGCGATAGTACCTTGATCTCTTCGGATGGATTGTTTCTCCAGACTATCATCTGATAGAATTGATCCTCCGGGTTCATCCACACTTGCCGTACATCTTTTCTATGTCCGCTGTGAATACGTACTTATGAATTCGAAATCGTAGCAGAATGGACATAAGTTCGCTCTGAACGGTGGGTCCAGCCTGCAGAATGTCGTTCAAAGATTTCCCGCTTGTTGATTTGCATGAGGCATCGAATACTACCCGAAGCTTTGTGGTGGTGCTTTCAGGTTTGAGTACACAATGATGTGGAATGAAGTAGTGCCTTTTTGGGAACTTTTGATGCTGGCACCACCTTCATATGTCCTAGTCCTTCATACTCTTCCATGAAGTCCACATAACTCTTCCAAGTTTCTGGTGAGCTTCGCCGCTCCAACGCTAGGAATCTTTTTGTTGCGGTTTCCAACGACTCCCCCAGGCTGAAGGGTGGCAATCAATATCGGATCCCATGTAGATATATTGATGCCCAATCCCTTTAGTGATGCAAGGGATTCTATGGTTGTTATATACAACTCTTTTTAATGACTTGGGATCGTCATTAATTGTTTGGTGATTGAGGAAGCGGTTCAGTACCGTGTTCGAAACATCTCTGGGATTGTTGTATGCGTCAACTAGTATTTCCCAAGCGGCATCATAATTTTCTTCCTTTAGATCGATATGTCGAATCAATCTTTCTGCCTCGCCGGTAACGGTGGTTTTAAGATACCACATCTTTTTCACCGTAGGCATGTTGGTCTCATGCACCATGCATGAGAACAGATCGAAGAACTGGGTCCACTTTAATAGATCCCCATCAAACTTTGGGATGCTGATGCGTGGAAGCTGCATGTTATCCGTGTTTGGTGCGGCTGATTTTGCCAATGCTCTTTGGACCTTACTTTCCAGTGTTAGGTAGGATTCCATGTCATATCCTCCTTCCACTGGGTCCTCGTATTCCTCATGAATTGTGAAGTGGACTTCCTGCGCTTGAGTCCATAGTGATTTTATCAAATCACTTGATGTGCGTCCTTCCGCCTCTGAAAGTTGTTTCAGATTGCGTTTAACGGACTCTACTATGGCCTTTTGTCGGCGACATAGTGAAAGCAGTTTTCTGTAATCCTTCGAGGACTGCTGGATCAGATCGCTTTCTTTGGGACCTACTGAGGGTTTCTCATGCTTTTCTTTAGGGACGATTTGACGTTCCCCACGAGCATTCGGTAAAAATCGTAATGTATTGCTTACATGTTGTACGTAAGTCTTCACGGAATTTTACGTATTCATCCGTTTTGTCTGTATCGCGAAGTTTGGAGTCGTTTTTGTTAAAGCGATTCCACGCATTTTCGAGTGCTGATATTTTGGCTTGAAAATAAGAGGCCGTTTGCTTTCGTTCTTGGGAATCTTTTTTAAAGTTCCGAATGCACCTCGATATTTCCTCACCAATCTCTTGCTGCACATCCATTGCCATTGTAGCGGCAGCTTCTGCCTCCATATGTGTATCCATTCTATCTGTTTGTACTTATTACTTCTGACCCGTTGGGAGTGTTTTATTTGCTTTGCAGCTGGATACGCTCCGAATCGCAACCGTTGTCGGTCAGAAAGGTAATAGTACAGGTGATGTGTTGGATGGAGGGATTTGTGCTGTTTCCAATCTATGGAACGCACGGAACAACAAAAATTGATTACCTTGGTGGTAATCGAATTCTATAGCTGTTTTCTGTTGGCTGATAACCTGAATATGTCAGATTTGCCAAAGTGATACTTATTGGTAGGAGATGCTACCGTAAGTGTATAGCCTGATGCCAAATTTTTATTGAAGATGTCCTGTTGACTGCTTCAATCTGATGTCCAGATCGAATCCTTTCACTGTAGCTTGTCTGACAGTTTGAAAGGATGACCAAGGTCGGGGTCACCAAATGTTAATGTGTGTGTGTGTATAGGAAGCTGGGTTGCATACGGTACATAAACCGTCTACAGTTTGGTCGTCGCAACTAGAACTTGAACCAGTTGGACTGCGGAGTGGGTATCCTACGGTGCGCAAGGGAGGGTCTGAAGACACGGCGACAGCCTCTGATGATTGCGATGGAAGATGAGTGACAGGCAGTTATGGTACTGTTTCTGATACTGATTTTATTGATAAAACTGATTCTTATTTATAGGTGATAAAAGATACAAAAGTGCTGAGTCTGTAAAATATATGTTTTGTGTATTATGGATAATTTTAGTGTCTGGTGGGCAATTGCGATATTTTGATGGTCAGCAACTGCCCCGCTGTCTTTGCCATCTGCGGAGAGAGTGCATTGTCAGCAGAACTCACTGCAGTGCCAGTGTGTTGTCATGAGGTATTATATTACATGTTAAATAGAACACTGTGTCACGGTGCCACTGTGTTATGCCGACGGGTATTATAAACTATTACTAAGCATATTTCTGCAACTGAACAAAAATAGAGTGCTCTGATTTCAGAAAAGTTAGTTGCGTTGACTTATCAGTCTCACAAGTATATAAAAATTCATCTACTAAAATTTATTATAGCTCGATTTATGTACAGCGCACATCACTAAATTTTCATTGCATTTAAATCGAACGGTTTCGGCGCGTTCTCGCTTTGTGGCTTATTTTTCGTGAACTTTGAATTGTGAGTGGTGTCGGTGGCATAGGCATAGTCTGCGAGTGATCATTTGTGTCTTGCATTTGCATTAATCTTAAAATTGTATCTTTGGGAACGCATTTAACTGGACGTGGTGTGTACAGAGCGGATTTTGCATCAACGCGAAGGCGAGGAAGTTTTTTTGTGTTTCGAGTGAACGCCAAGGCAAAGGGACATCAGAGCAAAATGGCCGCAAAACCGGAGGATAAAAGCACAGATATACCGGATCGTCTCTTCGACTCCAATCAACGCAGGACGTATAAGCGTATGCGCTTCTTTGGAAAGGTAAGACTTGCCCCAGAAGTGGATCATTGTGTTCTAGGGAATCCTCATGCACATTTTAACAACTCTGCGCAGCCTCACAGCGCTGGGCATACACATATGTATGTAAGGGCATGCAAACCAACACATACAAGCATGCGGCTTACATCTATTTTCGCCTCAGTTTCCTTTGGCACCCTTCCACTGTTTTATGTGTGAACGCGTGCGTGTGTGTGCCTGGTAGAGTTGTCAAAGAAGTGACGGCCCAGCCACATACATGCATGCAAACGTACATTCTTTTTTTTTTGGCGCGTCGCATTCAATTTACAATTATTTAGTAAAAAATTGTGGCTATAATGAGATGTTTTGCAATTGCTTGTGCAGGGCGGCTTTGCCAAGTGCTACGAAATCATCGATGTGGAGACCGACGATGTTTTTGCCGGCAAAATCGTATCAAAGAAGCTGATGATCAAGCACAACCAGAAGGAGAAGACCGCTCAGGAGATTACCATTCATCGTAGTCTCAATCATCCCAACATAGTGAAGTTCCATAGCTATTTCGAGGATGTCCAGAACATTTACATTGTCCTGGAGCTTTGCAAGAAGCGGGTAAGTACGCCGGAAATTCAGCATAGCATGCGTTCTTCCGAACTAATGGATCCCGCCTTTTTGCCACTCAGTCGATGATGGAGCTGCACAAGCGCTGGAAAAGCATCACGGAGTTCGAGTGCCGCTACTACATTTACCAGATCATCCAAGGCGTCAAGTATCTGCACGACAACCGCATTATCCATCGCGACTTGAAGCTAGGAAACCTGTTCTTGAACGATATGCTGCACGTGAAGATTGGCGACTTTGGCCTAGCCACTCGCATCGAATATGAGGGCGAACGCAAGAAGACTCTGTGCGGCACCCCAAACTACATTGCCCCAGAAATTCTCACCAAAAAGGGGCATTCGTTCGAAGTGGACATATGGTCCATTGGCTGCGTCCAAACGGCCAACCCCCGTTTGAGACCAAAACGCTGAAGGACACTTATTCAAAGATCAAGAAGTGCGAGTACAGAGTGCCAAGCTACTTGAGAAAACCTGCTGCTGATATGGTGATCTCCATGCTCCAGCCGAACCCTGAGAGCCGCCCAGCAATTGGCCAGTTGCTGAACTACGACTTCCTGAAGGGCTCGAAGGTGCCAACGTTCTTGCCAAGCTCTTGCCTAACTATGGCTCCGCGAATTGGCATCAACGACACCATTGAAGACTCCATTCATCGCAAGCCGCTGATGGAGATGAACGGCATTAGGGATGATACTCGTCTGGAGTCAACATTCCTCAATACCAACTTGCACGACGCCATCACTGCCTTGGCCCAGGTGTGCCGCCACAACGAAGACTACCGCAGCGACATTGAGAGCTTGCACCAGCAGCTCACCAATCTGATCAACAACAAGGTTTGTAATCATTGCAGTGATTGTATCTGTTAAATAATTATTAATCATCTCGTGCTTACAGCCGCGCATACTGCAAGGCAATCTCGGGGATGAGAATACCGATCCTGCAGCACAGCCGGTCTTCTGGATATCCAAATGGGTCGACTACAGTGACAAATACGGCTTCGGTTATCAGCTCTGTGATGAGGGCATTGGCGTTATGTTCAACGACACAACCAAATTGATTCTGCTTCCGAACCAGATCAACGTCCACTTCATAGACAAGGACGGAAAGGAGAGCTACATGACTACGACCGATTACTGCAAGACGCTTGATAAAAAGATGAAGCTGCTTTCCTACTTCAAGCGTTACATGATCGAGCATCTCGTGAAGGCTGGAGCCAATAATGTGAACATTGAGAGTGATCAGATATCGCGTATGCCCCATTTGCACTCCTGGTTCCGCACAACGTGTGCTGTGGTCATGCATCTTACCAACGGTTCCGTACAGGTAGCTACACAAATTTAGTAAATGCTCTCCCGACTAATAGAAATTAACCAAAACTATTCCTGATTTCAGCTTAATTTTTCGGATCACATGAAGCTCATTCTTTGTCCGCGTATGAGTGCCATTACATACATGGATCACGAGAAGAACTTCCGCACATATCGCTTCTCGACCATCGTGGAGAACGGTGTGTCCAAAGATTTATATCAAAAGATACGCTATGCCCAAGAAAAACTTAGAAAAATGCTGGAGAAGATGTTTCTTTAATTGTTGGATGATGTTCACCATCTCCACAACCTACCAGCGGACTATCATTCTAAGGCAAAATGTTAGTTTAAGCTAAATCACGAACGCCTTAGCCAACCCAACCTAACCCTCGGGTCGACTTAAATATCACCAATTCCCATTCATCTGTTCCCACGCCAATTCTTTCCCACAATCGTAGTTTCTGTCCAAATTTGTATTTACTGTTTAACGTTTTTTTTTTTGTTTGTTTTTGCATTCCACTTTAGTTCCCTGTTTAACGTTTATATCTGTTCAAATATTTTCGTACACGAATATCGAAAGAAATTATTAATAAATAAAAATAAATGTATACTTTTAGAAATTACAAGTAATCCTCGATCGCCCACGCATCATTTCAACAATTCGAACATTTGTGTAGAAAAAACAACAAACAAAACATGGATGTTAACTATTAGAACCCTGCGGTTTGGGAGTAAACATTTCTTTTGTATTTTTACCTAAGCTAATAAAATTTGAACCACTGTAGTAATAAATACAATGCTTCTCAAATTATTCAAATTGGAAGATTTTACGTCTCAAATTGATTCTAGGAATGTCTTATGTATTATATTTCTGTTTTCTGAGTACCGTCGGCCAAATTTCTATTGTTTCGGCTGACGCACGAATTAGGAAACTTGAAACAATTTATCGCAGTTCAGGTGTAAGTATCGTGGTAATTTTTTTTTTGGAGGTATAGAGAAAGATCGGATATAAAAAAAAGACTTTAAATACAGTGTTTTTTCCCGTAGTATACGTCAGGTTGCCATCTGTTGATGTTAATGTAGGTGACAATTTTGTTGTTCGCTGTGTGGGTGGCTCATCAATCTCCGTGGTGTCACTGATCACGTTGTGGGAACGTTTGATTGCCACATCTTCTGGAAAGAGCGGCGCTAGACGAGTGATAGGGCGCTTGTATACGCCAGATGCTGTCTTAACGTCAACCACTCGTACGTGGTTGTCCTGTCCAGGATATGTCTTAATGATGCGAACCATTGGCCACTTCATTACAGGAAGGTTGTCTTCCTTAACCAAAACTAATAATCCTTCAGGTACGTTTGGTGAAGCGGTCTTCCATTTATGCCGAGCTTGCAATTCTTGGAGGTATTCTGTAGACCATTGTTTCCAGAATGAATGCTTTAGGCGCGATACCAATTCCCAGCGCTTGACCAATGTTCTTCCTTGTTGATCAGTATTGACGTCAGGAGGCGTTGTCAATGGTTCACCAATCAAGAAGTGTCCTGGGGTGAGCGCTGTTGTATCAGTGGGATCATTTGACATTGGAGTGATGGGTCGAGAATTGAGAATTGCTTTAATTTCGATTATCACTGTGTTTAGTTCTTCAAATGTCAATGAGGCTGTGTTGGTGGTTGTTATCAACAGCTTTTTTGCTGATTTTACCGCCGCTTCCCAGAGGCCCCAAACGATGGAGCCCTGGGAGGAATGAATTTAAAATCCACTTGTTTTTTGTTGCAATGATTCGTGATCAGAGCACTTGCCTTTGAGCTGAATATACAGTCTTCTAATTCTTTAAGCTGGTTGTTTGCACCCACAAAGTTCGTTGCATTGTCGCAATGAATAGTTTGGCACTTCCCACGTCTGCTTAAGAATCGACGCAGGGCGGCCAAGAATGCATCTGTGGTCAGGTCGCTTAACAGCTCCAGGTGTACTGCCTTTGTGGAAAAGCAGCAGAACACGGCGATGTATGCCTTTTCCCTGGTCTTTTCCCTCGGATCTTATGGTGGATCGAGATTGGTCCACAGTAGTCGACGCCTGCATTAAGAAACGGGCGTGCTTGTGTGACTCGTTGTGCTGGGAGATTGCCCATGATCTGGTGCATCAGCTTTGGTCTAGCCTTGGTGCATCTAACACAGCTGTGGATGATGCTTCTAGCCATTGTCTTGTCATTGATAATCCAATATTGTTGTCTTGCGATTGCCCTTAATGCTTGAGCACCACAATGCATTTTCTCCTCATGTAGCTCCCGCAAGATCATTTTGACGATTGGGTCATTGTAAGGCAGCAAAACTGGGTGTTTTGCGTTGTATGGAAGTAGAGCTTCTTCAAGTCTACCACCAACTCGGATGAGCTCATCGTCTCCTAGGAAGGGAGATAACGATATGATCGAGCTCTTTCTATCCACAGTCTTATAGCGTTGGAACTGTTTTAACTCTGCTGTAAACTCGACTTGTTGTATGGTTCGCAGGATTATAGTGCGGGCGTGGCAAGCTTACATGTTTAGCTTTTCTCTCAAGATTGCTGGGTTCAATGTTGGGTGCCTTCGTCCAGTTGTCTCGAGATCCGTGCAGGAATAATGGTCCATATAACCACAGATTGTGATCTGCCAGTCTGCTCGCTGCGATTCCTCTCGACAGGACATCGGCTGCGTTGTTGGCCGATGACACGTGACGCCATTGTGACTGGTTTGTTAATGCCTGGATTTTGGCTATTCGATTTGCCACAAAGGTATGGTATGTTGATGACGATGCGTTTATCCAGGATAACACAACGGTGGAATCACTCCAACACCATCCTGAAACCGTGTTAATGTCCATGTGCAGATCCTGTCGGACTCGGTTTGTGAGCTCGGCACCGAGGACTGCAGCACAAAAGTTCTAACCGTGGTAGCGATTGTTTGGCTGTCGGCGCCACACGTGATTTCGAACAGAGCAGTCTTACTGACACTTGGTTGTTTTTGTATGTAGCGCGTACATATACAGCTGCGCCATATGCTCGTTCTGATGCATCTACAAACGTATGGAGTTCTTGGGTAACTGGAGTTTTACCATCGTAGATATGCCGGGGAACTTGCATTTTGTTCAATGTTTGTAAGTCGTCCCGGTATTCTTTCCATTCGGTTTGGTGTTGTAATGGTAATTCGTCATCCCAATCCAGTTTGAGCTCCCAAAGTTGTTGCATGAAGATTTTTTGCCTTTACTACCACCGGTGAAAAGAGTCTAGTGGGTCAAAGATTTGGGCCAGTTCGGAACATTACCACCCGTTTGGTGATGCGTGTAGCCTGGCTTTTCTGTGTTCGTCCACACAATGTATCCTTCTTCGGCATCCAGATGAGACCAGAGTTTTCACGCTGTAGTGCTCTAGTGTCTCTCCTAGTTTTACATCGGTTACAGTATCCTCTTTGGGATTCCTTGGAGAAGTTGCTCATTGTTGGAGCACCACTTGCGCAATTTGAATCCGGACGGTAGCAATATCTTATTTAGTTCTTGTCGAACATGAATTGCCTCTGGAATCGTGTTTGCTCCAGTTAGACAGTCGTCAACATAGAAATCGGTTTTTAATGTTGTTGATCCTACTGGTAGTCTGTCTTTGTATTGTATTGCCAAATGATCCAGACATTTCGTTGCTAGGAACGGAGCAGCTGTTGTCCCATATGTTACTGTTTTCAGGCGATAGTACCTGATCTCTTCGGATGGATTGTTTCTCCAGACTATCATCTGATGGAATTGATCCTCCGGGTTCATCCACACTTGCCGGTACATCTTTTCTATGTCCGCTGTGAATACGTACTTATGAATTCGAAATCGTAGCAGAATGGACATAAGTTCGCTCTGAACGGTGGGTCCAGCCTGCAGAATGTCGTTCAAAGATTTCCCGCTTGTTGATTTGCATGAGGCATCGAATACTACCCGAAGCTTTGTGGTGGTGCTTTCAGGTTGAGTACACAATGATGTGGAATGAAGTAGTGCCTTTTTGGGAACTTTTGATGCTGGCACCATCTTCATATGTCCTAGTCCTTCATACTCTTCCATGAAGTCCACATAACTCTTCCAAGTTTCTGGTGAGCTTCGCCGCTCCAACGCTAGGAATCTTTTTGTTGCGGTTTCCAACGACTCCCCCAGGGCTGAAGGGTGGCAATCAATATCGGATCCCATGTAGATATATTGATGCCCAATCCCTTTAGTGATGCAAGGGATGCTATGGTTGTTATATACAACTCTTTTAATGACTTGGGATCGTCATTAATTGTTTGGTGATTGAGGAAGCGGTTCAGTACCGTGTTCGAAACATCTCTGGGATTGTTGTATGCGTCAACTAGTATTTCCCAAGCGGCTTCATAATTTTCTTCCTTTAGATCGATATGTCGAATCAATCTTTCTGCCTCGCCGGTAACGGTGGTTTTAAGATACCACATCTTTTTCACCGTAGGCATGTTGGTCTCATGCACCATGCATGAGAACAGATCGAAGAACTGGGTCCACTTTAATAGATCCCCATCAAACTTTGGGATGCTGATGCGTTGAAGTTGCACGTTATCCGTGTTTGGTGTGGCTGATTTTGCCAATGCTCTTTGGACCTTACTTTCCAGTGTTAGGTAGGATTCCATGTCATATCCTCCTTCCACTGGGTCCTCGTATTCCTCATGAATTGTGAAGTGGACTTCCTGCGCTTGAGTCCATAGTGATTTTATCAAATCACTTGATGTGCGTCCGTCCGCCTCTGAAAGTTGTTTCAGATTGCGTTTAACGGACTCTACTATGGCCTTTTGTCGGCGACATAGTGAAATCAGTTTGCTGTAATCCTTCGAGGACTGCTGGATCAGATCGCTTTCTTTGGGACCTACTGAAGGTTTCTCATGCTTTTCTTTAGGGACGATTTGACGTTCCCCACGAGCACTAGACGTCTGTGATAGCTTATCCATGCATTCGGTAAAAATCGTAATGTATTGCTTACATGTTGTACGTAAGTCTTCACGGAATTTTACGTATTCATCCGTTTTGTCTGTATCGAGAAGTTTGGAGTCGTTTTTGTTAAAGCGATTCCACGCATTTTCGAGTGCTGATATTTTGGCTTGAAAATAAGAGGCCGTTTGCTTTCGTTCTTGGGAATCTTTTTTTAAGTTCCGAATGCACCTCGATATTTCCTCACCAATCTCTTGCTGCACATCCATTGCCATTGTAGCGGCAGCTTCTGCCTCCATATGTGTATCCATTCTATCTGTTTGTACTAATTACTTCTGACCCGTTGGAGTGTTTTATTTGCTTTGCAGCTGGATACGCTCCAAATCGCAACCGTTGTCGGTCAGAAAGGTAATAGTACAGGTGATGTGTTGGATGGAGGGATTTGTGCTGTTTCCAATCTATGGAACGCACGGAACAACAAAAATTGATTACCTTGGTGGTAATCGAATTCTATAGCTGTTTTTCTGTTGGCTGATAACCTGAATATGTCAGATTTGCCAAAGTGATACTTATTGGTAGGAGATGCTACCGTAAGTGTATGGCCTGATGCCAAATTTTTATTGAAGATGTCCTGTTGACTGCTTCAATCTGATGTCCAGATCGAATCCTTTCACTGTAGCTTGTCTGACAGTTTGAAAGGATGACCAAGGTCGGGGTCACCAAATGTTAATGTGTGTGTGTGTGTAGGAAGCTGGGTTGCATACGGTACATAAACCGTCTACAGTTTGGTCGTCGCAACTAGAACTTGAACCAGTTGGACTGCGGAGTGGGTATCCTACGGTGCGCAAGGGAGGGTCTGAAGACACGGCGACAGCCTCTGATGATTGCGATGGAAGATGAGTGACAGGCAGTTATGGTACTGTTTCTGATACTGATTTTATTGATAAAACTGATTCTTATTTATAGGTGATAAAAGGTACAAAAGTGCTGAGTCTGTAAAATATATGTTTTGTGTATTATGGATAATTTTAGTGTCTGGTGGGCAATTGCGATATTTTGATGGTCAGCAACTGCCCCGCTGTCTTTGCCATCTGCGGAGAGAGTGCATTGTCAGCAGAACTCACTGCAGTGGCCAGTGTGTTGTCGTGAGGTATTATATTACATGTTAAATAGAACATTGTGTCACGGTGCCACTGTGTTATGCCGACGGGTATTATAAACTATTACTTAAGCATATTTCTGCAACTGAATAGAGAAATAGAGTGCTCTGATTTCAGAAAAGTAGTTGCGTTGACTTATCAGTCTCACAAGTATATAAAAATTCATCTACTAAAATTTATTATAGCTCGATTTATGTACAGCGCACATCACTAATTTTCATTGGCATTTAAATCGAACGGTTTCGGCGCGTTCTCCGCTTTGTGGCTATTTTTCGTGAACTGTGAATTGTGAGTGGTGTCGGTGGGCATAGGCATAGTCTGCGAGTGATCATTTGTGTCTTGGCATTTGCATTAATCTTAAATTGTTTCTTTGGGAACGCATTTAACTGGACGTGGTGTGTACAGAGCGGATTTTGCATCAACGCGAAGGCGAGGAAGTTTTTTGTGTTTCGAGTGAACGCCAAGGCAAAGGGACATCAGAGCAAAATGGCCGCAAAACCAGAGGATAAAAGCACAGATATACCGGATCGTCTCTTCGACTCCAATCAACGCAGGACGTATAAGCGTATGCGCTTCTTTGGAAAGGTAAGACTTGCCCCAGAAGTGGATCATTGTGTTCTAGGGAATCCTCATGCACATTTTAACAACTCTGCGCAGCCTCACAGCGCTGGGCATACACATATGTATGTAAGGGCATGCAAACCAACACATACAAGCATGCGGCTTACATCTATTTTCGCCGCAGTTTCCTTTGGCACCCTTCCACTGTTTTATGCGTGTGTGTGCCTGGTAGAGTTGTCAAAGAAGTGACGGCCCAGCCACATACATGCATGCAAACGTACATTCTTTTTTTTTTGGCGCGTCGCATTCAATTTACAATTATTTAGTAAAAAATTGTGGCTATAATGAGATGTTTTGCAATTGCTTGTGTAGGGCGGCTTTGCCAAGTGCTACGAAATCATCGATGTGGAGACCGACGATGTTTTTGCCGGCAAAATCGTATCAAAGAAGCTGATGATCAAGCACAACCAGAAGGAGAAGACCGCTCAGGAGATTACCATTCATCGTAGTCTCAATCATCCCAACATAGTGAAGTTCCATAGCTATTTCGAGGATGTCCAGAACATTTACATTGTCCTGGAGCTTTGCAAGAAGCGGGTAAGTACGCCGGAAATTCAGCATAGCATGCGTTCTTCCGAACTAATGGATCCCGCCTTTTTGCCACTCAGTCGATGATGGAGCTGCACAAGCGCCGGAAAAGCATCACGGAGTTCGAGTGCCGCTACTACATTTACCAGATCATCCAAGGCGTCAAGTATCTGCACGACAACCGCATTATCCATCGCGACTTGAAGCTAGGAAACCTGTTCTTGAACGATATGCTGCACGTGAAGATTGGCGACTTTGGCCTAGCCACTCGCATCGAATATGAGGGCGAACGCAAGAAGACTCTGTGCGGCACCCCAACCTACATTGCCCAGAAATTCTCACCAAAAAGGGGCATTCTTTCGAAGTGGACATATGGTCCATTGGCTGCGTCATGTACACTCTGTTGGTAGGCCAACCCCCGTTTGAGACCAAAACGCTGAAGGACACTTATTCAAAGATCAAGAAGTGCGAGTACAGAGTGCCAAGCTACTTGAGAAAACCTGCTGCTGATATGGTGATCTCCATGCTCCAGCCGAACCCTGAGAGCCGCCCAGCAATTGGCCAGTTGCTGAACTACGACTTCCTGAAGGGCTCGAAGGTGCCAACGTTCTTGCCAAGCTCTTGCCTAACTATGGCTCCGCGAATTGGCATCAACGACACCATTGAAGACTCCATTCATCGCAAGCCGCTGATGGAGATGAACGGCATTAGGGATGATACTCGTCTGGAGTCAACATTCCTCAATACCAACTTGCACGACGCCATCACTGCCTCGGCCCAGGTGTGCCGCCACAACGAAGACTACCGCAGCGACATTGAGAGCTTGCACCAGCAGCTCACCAATCTGATCAACAACAAGGTTTGTAATCATTGCAGTGATTGTATCTGTTAAATAATTATTAATCATCTCGTGCTTACAGCCGCGCATACTGCAAGGCAATCTCGAGGATGAGAATACCGATCCTGCAGCACAGCCGCTCTTCTGGATATCCAAATGGGTCGACTACAGTGAAAAATACGGCTTCGGTTATCAGCTCTGTGATGAGGGCATTGGCGTTATGTTCAACGACACAACCAAATTGATTCTGCTTCCGAACCAGATCAACGTCCACTTCATAGACAAGGACGGAAAGGAGAGCTACATGACTACGACCGATTACTGCAAGACGCTTGATAAAAAGATGAAGCTGCTTTCCTACTTCAAGCGTTACATGATCGAGCATCTCGTGAAGGCTGGAGCCAATAATGTGAACATTGAGAGTGATCAGATATCGCGTATGCCCCATTTGCACTCCTGGTTCCGCACAACGTGTGCTGTGGTCATGCATCTTACCAACGGTTCCGTACAGGTAGCTACACAAATTTAGTAAATGCTCTCCCGACTTATAGAAATTAACCAAAACTATTCCTGATTTCAGCTTAATTTTTCGGATCACATGAAGCTCATTCTTTGTCCGCGTATGAGTGCCATTACATACATGGATCACGAGAAGAACTTCCGCACATATCGCTTCTCGACCATCGTGGAGAACGGTGTGTCCAAAGATTTATATCAAAAGATACGCTATGCCCAAGAAAAACTTAGAAAAATGCTGGAGAAGATGTTTGTTTAATTGTTGGATGATGTTCACCATCTCCACAACCTACCAGCGGACTATCATTCTAAGGCAAAATGTTAGTTTAAGCTAAATAACGAACGCCTTAGCCAACCCAACCTAACCATTCATCTGTTCCCACGCCAATTCTTTCCCACAACCGTAGTTTCTGTCCAAATTTGTATTTACTGTTTAACGTTTTTTTTTTTTGTTTGGTTTTGCATTCCACTTTAGTTCCCTGTTTAACGTTTATATCTGTTCAAATATTTTCGTACACGAATATCGAAAGAAATTATTAATAAATAAAAATAAATGTATACTTTTAGAAATTACAAGTAATCCTCGATCGCCCACGCATCATTTCAACAATTCGAACATTTGTGTAGAAAAAACAGCAAACAAAACATGGATGTTAACTATTAGAACCCTGCGGTTTTGGGAGTAAACATTTCTTTTGTATTTTTACCTAAGCTAATAAAATTTGAACCACTGTAGTAATAAATACAATGCTTCTCAAATTATTCAAATTGGAAGATTTTACGTCTCAAATTGATTCTAGGAATGTCTTAGGTATTATATTTCTGTTTTCTGAGTACCGTCGGCCAAATTTCTATGGTTTCGGCTGACGCACGAATTAGGAAACTTGAAACAATTTATCGCAGTTCAGGTGTAAGTATCGTGGTAATTTTTTTTTTGGAGGTATAGAGAAAGATCGGATATAAAAAAAAGACTTTAAATACAGTGTTTTTTCCCGCAGTATACGTCAGGTTGCCCATCTGTTGATGTTAATGTAGGTGACAATTTTGTTGTTTGCTGTGTGGGTGGCTCCTCAATCTCCGTGGTGTCACTGATCACGTTGTGGGAACGTTTGATTGCCACATCTTCTGGAAAGAGCGGCGCTAGACGAGTGATAGGGCGCTTGTATACGCCAGATGCTGTCTTAACGTCAACCACTCGTACGTGGTTGTCCTGTCCAGGATATGTCTTAATGATGCGACCCATTGGCCACTTCATTACAGGAAGGTTGTCTTCCTTAACCAAAACTAATAATCCTTCAGGTACGTTTGGTGAAGCGGTCTTCCATTTATGCCGAGCTTGCGATTCTTGGAGGTATTCTGTAGACCATTGTTTCCAGAATGAATGCCTTAGGCGCGATACCAATTCCCAGCGCTTGACCAATGTTCTTCCTTGTTGATCAGTATTGACGTCAGGAGGCGTTGTCAATGGTTCACCAATCAAGAAGTGTCCTGGGGTGAGCGCTGTTGTATCAGTGGGTTGCTGGGTTGCATACGGTACATAAACCGTCTACAGTTTGGTCGTCGCAACTAGAACTTGAACCAGTTGGACTGCGGAGTGGGTATCCTACGGTGCGCAAGGGAGGGTCTGAAGACACGGCGACAGCCTCTGATGATTGCGATGGAAGATGAGTGACAGGCAGTTATGGTACTGTTTCTGATACTGATTTTATTGATAAAACTGATTCTTATTTATAGGTGATAAAAGGTACAAAAGTGCTGAGTCTGTAAAATATATGTTTTGTGTATTATGAATAATTTTAGTGTCTGGTGGGCAATTGCGATATTTTGATGGTCAGCAACTGCCCCGCTGTCTTTGCCATCTGCGGAGAGAGTGCATTGTCAGCAGAACTCACTGCAGTGGCCAGTGTGTTGTCGTGAGGTATTATATTACATGTTAAATAGAACACTGTGTCACGGTGCCACTGTGTTATGCCGACGGGTATTATAAACTATTACTTAAGCATATTTCTGCAACTGAATAGAGAAATAGAGTGCTCTGATTTCAGAAAAGTAGTTGCGTTGACTTATCAGTCTCACAAGTATATAAAAATTCATCTACTAAAATTTATTATAGCTCGATTTATGTACAGCGCACATCACTAATTTTCATTGGCATTTAAATCGAACGGTTTCGGCGCGTTCTCCGCTTTGTGGCTATTTTTCGTGAACTGTGAATTGTGAGTGGTGTCGGTGGGCATAGGCATAGTCTGCGAGTGATCATTTGTGTCTTGGCATTTGCATTAATCTTAAATTGTTTCTTTGGGAACGCATTTAACTGGACGTGGTGTGTACAGAGCGGATTTTGCATCAACGCGAAGGCGAGGAAGTTTTTTGTGTTTCGAGTGAACGCCAAGGCAAAGGGACATCAGAGCAAAATGGCCGCAAAACCGGAGGATAAAAGCACAGATATACCGGATCGTCTCTTCGACTCCAATCAACGCAGGACGTATAAGCGTATGCGCTTCTTTGGAAAGGTAAGACTTGCCCCAGAAGTGGATCATTGTGTTCTAGGGAATCCTCATGCACATTTTAACAACTCTGCGCAGCCTCACAGCGCTGGGCATACACATATGTATGTAAGGGCATGCAAACCAACACATACAAGCATGCGGCTTACATCTATTTTCGCCTCAGTTTCCTTTGGCACCCTTCCACTGTTTTATGTGTGAACGCGTGCGTGTGTGTGCCTGGTAGAGTTGTCAAAGAAGTGACGGCCCAGCCACATACATGCATGCAAACGTACATTCTTTTTTTTTTGTCGCGTCGCATTCAATTTACAATTATTTAGTAAAAAATTGTGGCTATAATGAGATGTTTTGCAATTGCTTGTGCAGGGCGGCTTTGCCAAGTGCTACGAAATCATCGATGTGGAGACCGACGATGTTTTTGCCGGCAAAATCGTATCAAAGAAGCTGATGATCAAGCACAACCTGAAGGAGAAGACCGCTCAGGAGATTACCATTCATCGTAGTCTCAATCATCCCAACATAGTGAAGTTCCATAGCTATTTCGAGGATGTCCAGAACATTTACATTGTCCTGGAGCTTTGCAAGAAGCGGGTAAGTACGCCGGAAATTCAGCATAGCATGCGTTCTTCCGAACTAATGGATCCCGCCTTTTTGCCACTCAGTCGATGATGGAGCTGCACAAGCGCCGGAAAAGCATCACGGAGTTCGAGTGCCGCTACTACATTTACCAGATCATCCAAGGCGTCAAGTATCTGCACGACAACCGCATTATCCATCGCGACTTGAAGCTAGGAAACCTGTTCTTGAACGATATGCTGCACGTGAAGATTGGCGACTTTGGCCTAGCCACTCGCATCGAATATGAGGGCGAACGCAAGAAGACTCTGTGCGGCACCCCAAACTACATTGCCCCAGAAATTCTCACCAAAAAGGGGCATTCGTTCGAAGTGGACATATGGTCCATTGGCTGCGTCATGTACACTCTGTTGGTAGGCCAACACCCGTTTGAGACCAAAACGCTGAAGGACACTTATTCAAAGATCAAGAAGTGCGAGTACAGAGTGCCAAGCTACTTGAGAAAACCTGCTGCTGATATGGTGATCTCCATGCTCCAGCCGAACCCTGAGAGCCGCCCAGCAATTGGCCAGTTGCTGAACTACGACTTCCTGAAGGGCTCGAAGGTGCCAACGTTCTTGCCAAGCTCTTGCCTAACTATGGCTCCGCGAATTGGCATCAACGACACCATTGAAGACTCCATTCATCGCAAGCCGCTGATGGAGATGAACGGCATTAGGGATGATACTCGTCTGGAGTCAACATTCCTCAAGACCAACTTGCACGACGCCATCACTGCCTCGGCCCAGGTGTGCCGCCACAACGAAGACTACCGCAGCGACATTGAGAGCTTGCACCAGCAGCTCACCAATCTGATCAACAACAAGGTTTGTAATCATTGCAGTGATTGTATCTGTTAAATAATTATTAATCATCTCGTGCTTACAGCCGCGCATACTGCAAGGCAATCTCGAGGATGAGAATACCGATCCTGCAGCACAGCCGCTCTTCTGGATATCCAAATGGGTCGACTACAGTGAAAAATACGGCTTCGGTTATCAGCTCTGTGATGAGGGCATTGGCGTTATGTTCAACGACACAACCAAATTGATTCTGCTTCCGAACCAGATCAACGTCCACTTCATAGACAAGGACGGAAAGGAGAGCTACATGACTACGACCGATTACTGCAAGACGCTTGATAAAAAGATGAAGCTGCTTTCCTACTTCAAGCGTTACATGATCGAGCATCTCGTGAAGGCTGGAGCCAATAATGTGAACATTGAGAGTGATCAGATATCGCGTATGCCCCATTTGCACTCCTGGTTCCGCACAACGTGTGCTGTGGTCATGCATCTTACCAACGGTTCTGTACAGGTAGCTACACAAATTTAGTAAATGCTCTCCCGACTTATAGAAATTAACCAAAACTATTCCTGATTTCAGCTTAATTTTTCGGATCACATGAAGCTCATTCTTTGTCCGCGTATGAGTGCCATTACATACATGGATCACGAGAAGAACTTCCGCACATATCGCTTCTCGACCATCGTGGAGAACGGTGTGTCCAAAGAATTATATCAAAAGATACGCTATGCCCAAGAAAAACTTAGAAAAATGCTGGAGAAGATGTTTGTTTAATTGTTGGATGATGTTCACCATCTCCACAACCTACCAGCGGACTATCATTCTAAGGCAAAATGTTAGTTTAAGCTAAATAACGAACGCCTTAGCCAACCCAACCTAACCATTCATCTGTTCCCACGCCAATTCTTTCCCACAATCGTAGTTTCTGTCCAAATTTGTATTTACTGTTTAACGTTTTTTTTTTTGTTTGGTTTTGCATTCCATTTTAGTTCCCTGTTTAACGTTTATATCTGTTCAAATATTTTCGTACACGAATATCGAAAGAAATTATTAATAAATAAAAATAAATGTATACTTTTAGAAATTACAAGTAATCCTCGATCGCCCACGCATCATTTCAACAATTCGAACATTTGTGTAGAAAAAACGAGGGGGAACGTTGTGAGTTGCTGCGGACACCGCAACTCTACGGTTATACCCGATACTAAGTCAGTATGGCTCTCCTCCGGCAGACGCCGCTAATATTGAACGACACGACAAAGAGTGCGTGCGAGAGAGACAGAAAATCAGTCTGAGCGTGATGTCGGGCGCTGCGTAGCCAGTGCAAATTGATTTGTTCCTTTTGGGTATAAAAATGATCCGATCTGATCCAGATTCAGCAATCTGATAGATATGGTCATTATCTATGATTCTGCGTTTTTAGTTTTCTCGAATGTGCAATATTGTGGATGCAACAGATTTTCGTCCTTTGTGTGGGCGGAAGGGGGTAAGGCGAAATTTTGAGATACACGTTTTATAGTAAGATCTAACAGGAGTGCGGATAACAAATTTGGTTACTCTAGCCTTAATAGTCTCTGAGATTTTTGAATATCCCCAGATTTTCGTCCTTTGCGGGGGCGGAAGGGGTGTGGCGAAATTTTGAAACAAACTCGTCTCGGTCCGATATATTAGGAGTGTGGATACCAAATTTGGTTGCTCTAGCTTTTATAGTCTCTGAGATCTAGGCGCTAATGTTTTACTCTAAGCAAAGCCGCCTATGCTACGTGTGTGTTAGAGAGAGACAGGGCGAGAAAAAATGAATTTGTTTTCTTGATGCTGGCTATAATAATAATACGATCCAATTCTGATTCTGCAGTCTTAAAGATATGGTCATTCTCTACAATTCTACGTTTTTGGTTTTTTCATATCTTTAAAATTGTGGATGCCACAGATTTTCATCCTTTGTGGGGGCGGAAGTGGGTGGGGCGAAGTTTTGAAATATTTTTGTAGCAGTGACATATCACAGAAGTCTGGATCCAAAACATCGTTGCTCTAGCTCTTATAGTCTTTGAGCACTAGGCGCTGAAGGGGACGGACAGACGGACGGACGGACAGACGGACAGACGGACAGACAGACAGGGCTCAATCGACTCGGCTATTGATGCTGATCCAGAATATATATACTTTATGGGGTCGGAAACGATTCCTTCTGGACGTTACACACATCCACTTTTACCACAAATCTAATATACCCCAATACTCATTTTGAGTATCGGGTATAACAACAAACAAAACATGGATGTTAACTATTGGAACCCTGCGGTTTGGGAGTAAACATTTCTTTTGTATTTTTACCTAAGCTAATAAAATTTGAACCACTGTAGTAATAAATACAATGCTTCTCAAATTATTCAAATTGGAAGATTTTACGTCTCAAATTGATTCTAGGAATGTCTTATGTATTATATTTCTGTTTTCTGAGTACCGTCGGCCAAATTTCTATTGTTTCGGCTGACGCACGAATTAGGAAACTTTAAACAATTTATCGCAGTTCAGGTGTAAGTATCGTGGTAATTTTTTTTTTGGAGGTATAGAGAAAGATCGGATATAAAAAAAATACTTTAAATACAGTGTTTTTTCCCGTAGTATACGTCAGGTTGCCCATCTGTTGATGTTAATGTTGGTGACAATTTTGTTGTTCGCTGTGTGGGTGGCTCATCAATCTCCGTGGTGTCACTGATCACGTTGTGGGAACGTTTGATTGCCACTTCTTCTGGAAAGAGCGGCGCTAGACGAGTGACAGGGCGCTTGTATACGCCAGATGCTGTCTTAACGTCAACCACTCGTACGTGGTTGTCCTGTCCAGGATATGTCTTAATGATGGGACCCATTGGCCACTTCATTACAGGAAGGTTGTCTTCCTTAACCAAAACTAATAATCCTTCAGGTACGTTTGGTGAAGCGGTCTTCCATTTATGCCGAGCTTGCAATTCTTTGAGGTATTTTGTAGACCATTGTTTCCAGAATGAATGCTTTAGGCGCGATACCAATTCCCAGCGCTTGACCAATGTTCTTCCTTGTTGATCAGTATTGACGTCAGGAGGCGTTGTCAATGGTTCACCAATCAAGAAGTGTCCTGGGGTGAGCGCTGTTGTATCAGTGGGATCATTTGACATTGGAGTGATGGGTCGAGAATTGAGAATTGCTTCAATTTCGATTATCACTGTGTTTAGTTCTTCAAATGTCAATGAGGCTGTGTTGGTGGTTGTTATCAACAGCTTTTTTTGCTGATTTTACCGCCGCTTCCCAGAGGCCGCCAAACGATGGAGCCCTGGGAGGAATGAATTTAAAATCCACTTGTTTTTTGTTGCAATGATTCGTGATCAGAGCACTTGCCTTTGAGCTGAATATAGAGACTTCTAATTCTTTAAGCTGGTTGTTTGCACCCACAAAGTTCGTTGCATTGTCGCAATGAATAGTTTGGCACTTCCCACGTCTGCTTAAGAATCGACGCAGGGCGGCCAAGAATGCATCTGTGGTCAGGTCGCTTACCAGCTCCAGGTGTACTGCCTTTGTGGAAAAGCAGCAGAACACGGCGATGTATGCCTTTTCCCTGGTCTTTTCCCTCGGATCTTATGGTGGATCGAGATTGGTCCACAGTAGTCGACGCCTGCATTAAGAAACGGGCGTGCTTGTGTGACTCGTTGTGCTGGGAGATTGCCCATGATCTGGTGCATCAGCTTTGGTCTAGCCTTGGTGCATCTAACACAGCTGTGGATGATGCTTCTAGCCATTGTCTTGTCATTGATAATCCAATATTGTTGTCTTGCGATTGCCCTTAATGCTTGAGCACCACAATGCATGTTCTCCTCATGTAGCTCCCGCAAGATCATTTTGACGATTGGGTCATTGTAAGGCAGCAAAACTGGGTGTTTTGCGTTGTATGGAAGTAGAGCTTCTTCAAGTCTACCACCAACTCGGATGAGCTCATCGTCTCCTAGGAAGGGAGATAACGATATGATCGAGCTCTTTCTATCCACAGTCTTATAGCGTTGGAACTGTTTTAACTCTGCTGTAAACTCGACTTGTTGTATGGTTCGCAGGATTATAGTGCGGGCGTGGCAAGCTTACATGTTTAGCTTTTCTCTCAAGATTGCTGGGTTCAATGTTGGGTGCCTTCGTCCAGTTGTCTCGAGATCCGTGCAGGAATAATGGTCCATATAACCACAGATTGTGATCTGCCAGTCTGCTCGCTGCGATTCCTCTCGACAGGACATCGGCTGCGTTGTTGGCCGATGACACGTGACGCCATTGTGACTGGTTTGTTAATGCCTGGATTTTGGCTATTCGATTTGCCACAAAGGTATGGTATGTTGATGACGATGCGTTTATCCAGGATAACACAACGGTGGAATCACTCCAACACCATCCTGAAACCGTGTTAATGTCCATGTGCAGACCCTGTCGGACTCGGTTTTTGAGCTCGGCACCGAGGACTGCAGCACAAAGTTCTAACCGTGGTAGCGATTGTTTGGCTGTCGGCGCCACACGTGATTTCGAACAGAGCAGTCTTACTGACACTTGGTTGTTTTTGTATGTAGCGCGTACATATACAGCTGCGCCATATGCTCGTTCTGATGCATCTACAAACGTATGGAGTTCTTGGGTAACTGGAGTTTTACCATCGTAGATATGCCGGGGAACTTGCATTTTGTTCAATGTTTGTAAGTCGTCCCGGTATTCTTTCCATTCGGTTTGGTGTTGTAATGGTAATTCGTCATCCCAATCCAGTTTGAGCTCCCAAAGTTGTTGCATGAAGATTTTTGCCTTTACTACCACCGGTGCAAAGAGTCCTAGTGGGTCAAAGATTTGGGCCAGTTCGGAACATACCACCCGTTTGGTGATGCGTGTAGCCTGGCTTTTCTGTGTTCGTCCACACAATGTATCCTTCTTCGACATCCAGATGAGACCCAGAGTTTTCACGCTGTAGTGCTCTAGTGTCTCTCCTAGTTTTACATCGGTTACAGAATCCTCTTTGGGGATTCCTTGGAGAAGTTGCTCATTGTTGGAGCACCACTTGCGCAATTTGAATCCGGACGGTAGCAATATCTTATTTAGTTCTTGTCGAACATGAATTGCCTCTGGAATCGTGTTTGCTCCAGTTAGACAGTCGTCAACATAGAAATCGGTTTTTAATGTTGTTGATCCTACTGGTAGTCTGTCTTTGTATTGTATTGCCAAATGATCCAGACATTTCGTTGCTAGGAACGGAGCAGCTGTTGTCCCATATGTTACTGTTTTCAGGCGATAGTACCTGATCTCTTCGGATGGATTGTTTCTCCAGACTATCATCTGATAGAATTGATCCTCCGGGTTCATCCACACTTGCCGGTACATCTTTTCTATGTCCGCTGTGAATACGTACTTATGAATTCGAAATCGTAGCAGAATGGACATAAGTTAGCTCTGAACGGTGGGTCCAGCCTGCAGAATGTCGTTCAAAGATTTCCCGCTTGTTGATTTGCATGAGGCATCGAATACTACCCGAAGCTTTGTGGTGGTGCTTTCAGGTTTGAGTACACAATGATGTGGAATGAAGTAGTGCCTTTTTGGGAACTTTTGATGCTGGCACCACCTTCATATGTCCTAGTCCTTCATACTCTTCCATGAAGTCCACATAACTCTTCCAAGTTTCTGGTGAGCTTCGCCGCTCCAACGCTAGGAATCTTTTTGTTGCGGTTTCCAACGACTCCCCCAGGGCTGAAGGGTGGCAATCAATATCGGATCCCATGTAGATATATTGATGCCCAATCCCTTTAGTGATGCAAGGGATTCTATGGTTGTTATATACAACTCTTTTAATGACTTGGGATCGTCATTAATTGTTTGGTGATTGAGGAAGCGGTTCAGTACCGTGTTCGAAACATCTCTGGGATTGTTGTATGCGTCAACTAGTATTTCCCAAGCGGCTTCATAATTTTCTTCCTTTAGATCGATATGTCGAATCAATCTTTCTGCCTCGCCGGTAACGGTGGTTTTAAGATACCACATCTTTTTCACCGTAGGCATGTTGGTCTCATGCACCATGCATGAGAACAGATCGAAGAACTGGGTCCACTTTAATAGATCCCCATCAAACTTTGGGATGCTGATGCGTGGAAGCTGCACGTTATCCGTGTTTGGTGTGGCTGATTTTGCCAATGCTCTTTGGACCTTACTTTCCAGTGTTAGGTAGGATTCCATGTCATATCCTCCTTCCACTGGGTCCTCGTATTCCTCATGAATTGTGAAGTGGACTTCCTGCGCTTGAGTCCATAGTGATTTTATCAAATCACTTGATGTGCGTCCGTCCGCCTCTGAAAGTTGTTTCAGATTGCGTTTAACGGACTCTACTATGGCCTTTTGTCGGCGACATAGTGAAATCAGCTTGCTGTAATCCTTCGAGGACTGCTGGATCAGATCGCTTTCTTTGGGACCTACTGAAGGTTTCTCATGCTTTTCTTTAGGGACGATTTGACGTTCCCCACGAGCACTAGACGTCTGTGATAGCTTATCCATGCATTCGGTAAAAATCGTAATGTATTGCTTACATGTTGTACGTAAGTCTTCACGGAATTTTACGTATTCATCCGTTTTGTCTGTATCGCGAAGTTTGGAGTCGTTTTTGTTATAGCGATTCCACGCATTTTCGAGTGCTGATATTTTGGCTTGAAAATAAGAGGCCGTTTGCTTTCGTTCTTGGGAATCTTTTTTAAATTTCCGAATGCACCTCGATATTTCCTCACCAATCTCTTGCTGCACATCCATTGCCATTGTAGCGGCAGCTTCTGCCTCCATATGTGTATCCATTCTATCTGTTTGTACTTATTACTTCTGACCCGTTGGGAGTGTTTTATTTGCTTTGCAGCTGGATACGCTCCGAATCGCAACCGTTGTCGGTCAGAAAGGTAATAGTACAGGTGATGTGTTGGATGGAGGGATTTGTGCTGTTTCCAATCTATGGAACGCACGGAACAACAAAAATTTATTACCTTGGTGGTAATCGAATTCTATAGCTGTTTTTCTGTTGGCTGATAACCTGAATATGTCAGATTTGCCAAAGTGATACTTATTGGTAGGAGATGCTACCGTAAGTGTATGGCCTGATGCCAAATTTTTATTGAAGATGTCCTGTTGACTGCTTCAATCTGATGTCCAGATCGAATCCTTTCACTGTAGCTTGTCTGACAGTTTGAAAGGATGACCAAGGTCGGGGTCACCAAATGTTAATGTGTGTGTGTGTGTAGGAAGCTGGGTTGCATACGGTACATAAACCGTCTACAGTTTGGTCGTCGCAACTAGAACTTGAACCAGTTGGATTGCGGAGTGGGTATCCTACGGTGCGCAAGGGAGGGTCTGAAGACACGGCGACAGCCTCTGATAATTGCGATGGAAGATGAGTGACAGGCAGTTATGGTACTGTTTCTGATACTGATTTTATTGATAAAACTGATTCTTATTTATAGGTGATAAAAGGTACAAAAGTGCTGAGTCTGTAAAATATATGTTTTGTGTATTATGGATAATTTTAGTGTCTGGTGGGCAATTGCGATATTTTGATGGTCAGCAACTGCCCCGCTGTCTTTGCCATCTGCGGAGAGAGTGCATTGTCAGCAGAACTCACTGCAGTGGCCAGTGTGTTGTCGTGAGGTATTATATTACATGTTAAATAGAACACTGTGTCACGGTGCCACTGTGTTATGCCGACGGGTATTATAAACTATTACTTAAGCATATTTCTGCAACTGAATAGAGAAATAGAGTGCTCTGATTTCAGAAAAGTAGTTGCGTTGACTTATCAGTCTCACAAGTATATAAAAATTCATCTACTAAAATTTATTATAGCTCGATTTATGTACAGCGCACACCACTAATTTTCATTGGCATTTAAATCGAACGGTTTCGGCGCGTTCTCCGCTTTGTGGCTATTTTTCGTGAACTGTGAATTGTGAGTGGTGTCGGTGGGCATAGCCATAGTCTGCGAGTGATCATTTGTGTCTTGGCATTTGCATTAATCTTAAATTGTTTCTTTGGGAACGCATTTAACTGGACGTGGTGTGTACAGAGCGGATTTTGCATCAACGCGAAGGCGAGGAAGTTTTTTGTGTTTCGATTGAACGCCAAGGCAAAGGGACATCAGAGCAAAATGGCCGCAAAACCGGAGGATAAAAGCACAGATATACCGGATCGTCTTTTCGACTCCAATCAACGCATGACGTATAAGCGTATGCGCTTCTTTGGAAAGGTAAGACTTGCCCCAGAAGTGGATCATTGTGTTCTAGGGAATCCTCATGCACATTTTAACAACTCTGCGCAGCCTCACAGCGCTGGGCATACACATATGTATGCAAGGGCATGCAAACCAACACATACAAGCATGCGGCTTACATCTATTTTCGCCTCAGTTTCCTTTGGCACCCTTCCACTGTTTTATGTGTGAACGCGTGCGTGTGTGTGCCTGGTAGAGTTGTCAAAGAAGTGACGGCCCAGCCACATACATGCATGCAAACGTACATTCTTTTTTTTTTGGCGCGTCGCATTCAATTTACAATTATTTAGTAAAAAATTGTGGCTATAATGAGATGTTTTGCAATTGCTTGTGCAGGGCGGCTTTGCCAAGTGCTACGAAATCATCGATGTGGAGACCGACGATGTTTTTGCCGGCAAAATCGTATCAAAGAAGCTGATGATCAAGCACAACCAGAAGGAGAAGACCGCTCAGGAGATTACCATTCATCGTAGTCTCAATCATCCCAACATAGTGAAGTTCCATAGCTATTTCGAGGATGTCCAGAACATTTACATTGTCCTGGAGCTTTGCAAGAAGCGGGTAAGTACGCCGGAAATTCAGCATAGCATGCGTTCTTCCGAACTAATGGATCCCGCCTTTTTGCCACTCAGTCGATGATGGAGCTGCACAAGCGCTGGAAAAGCATCACGGAGTTCGAGTGCCGCTACTACATTTACCAGATCATCCAAGGCGTCAAGTATCTGCACGACAACCGCATTATCCATCGCGACTTGAAGCTAGGAAACCTGTTCTTGAACGATATGCTGCACGTGAAGATTGGCGACTTTGGCCTAGCCACTCGCATCGAATATGAGGGCGAACGCAAGAAGACTCTGTGCGGCACCCCAAACTACATTGCCCCGGAAATTCTCACCAAAAAGGGGCATTCGTTCGAAGTGGACATATGGTCCATTGGCTGCGTCATGTACACTCTGTTGGTAGGCCAACACCCGTTTGAGACCAAAACGCTGAAGGACACTTATTCAAAGATCAAGAAGTGCGAGTACAGAGTGCCAAGCTACTTGAGAAAACCTGCTGCTGATATGGTGATCTCCATGCTCCAGCCGAACCCTGAGAGCCGCCCAGCAATTGGCCAGTTGCTGAACTACGACTTCCTGAAGGGCTCGAAGGTGCCAACGTTCTTGCCAAGCTCTTGCCTAACTATGGCTCCGCGAATTGGCATCAACGACACCATTGAAGACTCCATTCATCGCAAGCCGCTGATGGAGATGAACGGCATTAGGGATGATACTCGTCTGGAGTCAACATTCCTCAATACCAACTTGCACGACGCCATCACTGCCTCGGCCCAGGTGTGCCGCCACAACGAAGACTACCGCAGCGACATTGAGAGCTTGCACCAGCAGCTCACCAATCTGATCAACAACAAGGTTTGTAATCATTGCAGTGATTGTATCTGTTAAATAATTATTAATCATCTCGTGCTTACAGCCGCGCATACTGCAAGGCAATCTCGAGGATGAGAATACCGATCCTGCAGCACAGCCGCTCTTCTGGATATCCAAATGGGTCGACTACAGTGAAAAATACGGCTTCGGTTATCAGCTCTGTGATGAGGGCATTGGCGTTATGTTCAACGACACAACCAAATTGATTCTGCTTCCGAACCAGATCAACGTCCACTTCATAGACAAGGACGGAAAGGAGAGCTACATGACTACGACCGATTACTGCAAGACACTTGATAAAAAGATGAAGCTGCTTTCCTACTTCAAGCGTTACATGATCGAGCATCTCGTGAAGGCTGGAGCCAATAATGTGAACATTGAGAGTGATCAGATATCGCGTATGCCCCATTTGCACTCCTGGTTCCGCACAACGTGTGCTGTGGTCATGCATCTTACCAACGGTTCCGTACAGGTAGCTACACAAATTTAGTAAATGCTCTCCCGACTTATAGAAATTAACCAAAACTATTCCTGATTTCAGCTTAATTTTTCGGATCACATGAAGCTCATTCTTTGTCCGCGTATGAGTGCCATTACATACATGGATCACGAGAAGAACTTCCGCACATATCGCTTCTCGACCATCGTGGAGAACGGTGTGTCCAAAGAATTATATCAAAAGATACGCTATGCCCAAGAAAAACTTAGAAAAATGCTGGAGAAGATGTTTGTTTAATTGTTGGATGATGTTCACCATCTCCACAACCTACCAGCGGACTATCATTCTAAGGCAAAATGTTAGTTTAAGCTAAATCACGAACGCCTTAGCCAACCCAACCTAACCATTCATCTGTTCCCACGCCAATTCTTTCCCACAATCGTAGTTTCTGTCCAAATTTGTATTTACTGTTTAACGTTTTTTTTTTTGTTTGGTTTTGCATTCCACTTTAGTTCCCTGTTTAACGTTTATATCTGTTCAAATATTTTCGTACACGAATATCGAAAGAAATTATTAATAAATAAAAATAAATGTATACTTTTAGAAATTACAAGTAATCCTCGATCGCCCACGCATCATTTCAACAATTCGAACATTTGTGTAGAAAAAACAACAAACAAAACATGGATGTTAACTATTAGAACCCTGCGGTTTGGGAGTAAACATTTCTTTTGTATTTTTACCTAAGCTAATAAAATTTGAACCACTGTAGTAATAAATACAATGCTTCTCAAATTATTCAAATTGGAAGATTTTACGTCTCAAATTGATTCTAGGAATGTCTTATGTATTATATTTCTGTTTTCTGAGTACCGTCGGCCAAATTTCTATTGTTTCGGCTGACGCACGAATTAGGAAACTTGAAACAATTTATCGCAGTTCAGGTGTAAGTATCGTGGTAATTTTTTTTTTGGAGGTATAGAGAAAGATCGGATATAAAAAAAAGACTTTAAATACAGTGTTTTTTCCCGCAGTATACGTCAGGTTGCCCATCTGTTGATGTTAATGTAGGTGACAATTTTGTTGTTCGCTGTGTGGGTGGCTCATCAATCTCCGTGGTGTCACTGATCACGTTGTGGGAACGTTTGATTGCCACATCTTCTGGAAAGAGCGGCGCTAGACGAGTGATAGGGCGCTTGTATACGCCAGATGCTGTCTTAACGTCAACCACTCGTACGTGGTTGTCCTGTCCAGGATATGTCTTAATGATGCGACCCATTGGCCACTTCATTACAGGAAGGTTGTCTTCCTTAACCAAAACTAATAATCCTTCAGGTACGTTTGGTGAAGCGGTCTTCCATTTATGCCGAGCTTGCAATTCTTGGAGGTATTCTGTAGACCATTGTTTCCAGAATGAATGCTTTAGGCGCGATACCAATTCCCAGCGCTTGACCAATGTTCTTCCTTGTTGATCAGTATTGACGTCAGGAGGCGTTGTCAATGGTTCACCAATCAAGAAGTGTCCTGGGGTGAGCGCTGTTGTATCAGTGGGATCATTTGACATTGGAGTGATGGGTCGAGAATTGAGAATTGCCTTAATTTCGATTATCACTGTGTTTAGTTCTTCAAATGTCAATGAGGCTGTGTTGGTGGTTGTTATCAACAGCTTTTTTGCTGATTTTACCGCCGCTTCCCAGAGGCCGCCAAACGATGGAGCCCTGGGAGGAATGAATTTAAAATCCACTTGTTTTTTGTTGCAATGATTCGTGATCAGAGCACTTGCCTTTGAGCTGAATATAGAGTCTTCTAATTCTTTAAGCTGGTTGTTTGCACCCACAAAGTTCGTTGCATTGTCGCAATGAATAGTTTGGCACTTCCCACGTCTGCTTAAGAATCGACGCAGGGCGGCCAAGAATGCATCTGTGGTCAGGTCGCTTACCAGCTCCAGGTGTACTGCCTTTGTGGAAAAGCAGCAGAACACGGCGATGTATGCCTTTTCCCTGGTCTTTTCCCTCGGATCTTATGGTGGATCGAGATTGGTCCACAGTAGTCGACGCCTGCATTAAGAAACGGGCGTGCTTGTGTGACTCGTTGTGCTGGGAGATTGCCCATGATCTGGTGCATCAGCTTTGGTCTAGCCTTGGTGCATCTAACACAGCTGTGGATGATGCTTCTAGCCATTGTCTTGTCATTGATAATCCAATATTGTTGTCTTGCGATTGCCCTTAATGCTTGAGCACCACAATGCATGTTCTCCTCATGTAGCTCCCGCAAGATCACTTAACTTTTCTCTCAAGATTGCTGGGTTCTATGTTGGGTGCCTTCGTCCAGTTGTCTCGAGATCCGTGCAGGAATAATGGTCCATATAACCACAGATTGTGATCTGCCAGTCTGCTCGCTGCGATTCCTCTCGACAGGACATCGGCTGCGTTGTTGGCCGATGACACGTGACGCCATTGTGACTGGTTTGTTAATGCCTGGATTTTGGCTATTCGATTTGCCACAAAGGTATGGTATGTTGATGACGATGCGTTTATCCAGGATAACACAACGGTGGAATCACTCCAACACCATCCTGAAACCGTGTTAATGTCCATGTGCAGATCCTGTCGTACTAGGTTTGTGAGCTCGGCACCGAGGACTGCAGCACAAAGTTCTAACCGTGGTAGCGATTGTTTGGCTGTCGGCGCCACACGTGATTTCGAAGAGAGCAGTCTTACTGACACTTGGTTGTTTTTGTATGTAGCGCGTACATATACAGCTGCGCCATATGCTCGTTCTGATGCATCTACAAACGTATGGAGTTCTTGGGTAACTGGAGTTTTACCATCGTAGATATGCCGGGGAACTTGCATTTTGTTCAATGTTTGTAGTCGTCCCGGTATTCCTTCCATTCGGTTTGGTGTTGTAATGGTAATTCGTCATCCCAATCCAGTTTGAGCTCCCAAAGTTGTTGCATGAAGATTTTTGCCTTTACTACCACCGGTGCAAAGAGTCCTAGTGGGTCAAAGATTTGGGCCAGTTCGGAACATACCACCCGTTTGGTGATGCGTGTAGCCTGGCTTTTCTGTGTTCGTCCACACAATGTATCCTTCTTCGGCATCCAGATGAGACCCAGAGTTTTCACGCTGTAGTGCTCTAGTGTCTCTCCTAGTTTTACATCGGTTACAGTATCCTCTTTGGGGATTCCTTGGAGAAGTTGCTCATTGTTGGAGCACCACTTGCGCAATTTGAATCCGGACGGTAGCAATATTTTATTTAGTTCTTGTCGAACATGAATTGCCTCTGGAATCGTGTTTGCTCCAGTTAGACAGTCGTCAACATAGAAATCGGTTTTTAATGTTGTTGATCCTACTGGTAGTCTGTCTTTGTATTGTATTGCCAAATGATCCAGACATTTCGTTGCTAGGAACGGAGCAGCTGTTGTCCCATATGTTACTGTTTTCAGGCGATAGTACCTGATCTCTTCGGATGGATTGTTTCTCCAGACTATCATCTGATAGAATTGATCCTCCGGGTTCATCCACACTTGCCGGTACATCTTTTCTATGTCCGCTGTGAATACGTACTTATGAATTCGAAATCGTAGCAGAATGGACATAAGTTAGCTCTGAACGGTGGGTCCAGCCTGCAGAATGTCGTTCAAAGATTTCCCGCTTGTTGATTTGCATGAGGCATCGAATACTACCCGAAGCTTTGTGGTGGTGCTTTCAGGTTTGAGTACACAATGATGTGGAATGAAGTAGTGCCTTTTTGGGAACTTTTGATGCTGGCACCATCTTCATATGTCCTAGTCCTTCATACTCTTCCATGAAGTCCACATAACTCTTCCAAGTTTCTGGTGAGCTTCGCCGCTCCAACGCTAGGAGTCTTGTTGTTGCGGTTTCCAACGACTCCCCCAGGGCTGAAGGGTGGCAATCAATATCGGATCCCATGTAGATATATTGATGCCCAATCCCTTTAGTGATGCAAGGGATTCTATGGTTGTTATATACAACTCTTTTAATGACTTGGGATCGTCATTAATTGTTTGGTGATTGAGGAAGCGGTTCAGTACCGTGTTCGAAACATCTCTGGGATTGTTGTATGCGTCAACTAGTATTTCCCAAGCGGCTTCATAATTTTCTTCCTTTAGATCGATATGTCGAATCAATCTTTCTGCCTCGCCGGTAACGGTGGTTTTAAAATACCACATCTTTTTCACCGTAGGCATGTTGGTCTCATGCACCATGCATGAGAACAGATCGAAGAACTGGGTCCACTTTAATAGATCCCCATCAAACTTTGGGATGCTGATGCGTGGAAGCTGCACGTTATCCGTGTTTGGTGTGGCTGATTTTGCCAATGCTCTTTGGACCTTACTTTCCAGTGTTAGGTAGGATTCCATGTCATATCCTCCTTCCACTGGGTCCTCGTATTCCTCATGAATTGTGAAGTGGACTTCCTGCGCTTGAGTCCATAGTGATTTTATCAAATCACTTGATGTGCGTCCTTCCGCCTCTGAAAGTTGTTTCAGATTGCGTTTAACGGACTCTACTATGGCCTTTTGTCGGCGACATAGTGAAATCAGTTTGCTGTAATCCTTCGAGGACTGCTGGATCAGATCGCTTTCTTTGGGACCTACTGAAGGTTTCTCATGCTTTTCTTTAGGGACGATTTGACGTTCCCCACGAGCACTAGACGTCTGTGATAGCTTATCCATGCATTCGGTAAAAATCGTAATGTATTGCTTACATGTTGTACGTAAGTCTTCACGGAATTTTACGTATTCATCCGTTTTGTCTGTATCGCGAAGTTTGGAGTCGTTTTTGTTAAAGCGATTGTTCATTTTCGAGTGCTGATATTTTGGCTTGAAAATAAGAGGCCGTTTGCTTTCGTTCTTGGGAATCTTTTTTAAAGTTCCGAATGCACCTCGATATTTCCTCACCAATCTCTTGCTGCACATCCATTGCCATTGTAGCGGCAGCTTCTGCCTCCATATGTGTATCCATTCTATCTGTTTGTACTTATTACTTCTGACCCGTTGGGAGTGTTTTATTTGCTTTGCAGCTGGATACGCTCCGAATCGCAACCGTTGTCGGTCAGAAAGGTAATAGTACAGGTGATGTGTTGGATGGAGGGATTTGTGCTGTTTCCAATCTATGGAACGCACGGAACAACAAAAATTGATTACCTTGGTGGTAATCGAATTCTATAGCTGTTTTTCTGTTGGCTGATAACCTGAATATGTCAGATTTGCCAAAGTGATACTTATTGGTAGGAGATGCTACCGTAAGTGTATGGCCTGATGCCAAATTTTTATTGAAGATGTCCTGTTGACTGCTTCAATCTGATGTCCAGATCGAATCCTTTCACTGTAGCTTGTCTGACAGTTTGAAAGGATGACCAAGGTCGGGGTCACCAAATGTTAATATGTGTGTGTGTGTAGGAAGCTGGGTTGCATACGGTACATAAACCGTCTACAGTTTGGTCGTGGCAACTAGAACTTGAACCAGTTGGACTGCGGAGTGGGTATCCTACGGTGCGCAAGGGAGGGTCTGAAGACACGGCGACAGCCTCTGATGATTGCGATGGAAGATGAGTGACAGGCATTTATGGTACTGTTTCTGATACTGATTTTATTGATAAAACTGATTCTTATTTATAGGTGATAAAAGGTACAAAAGTGCTGAGTCTGTAAAATATATGTTTTGTGTATTATGGATAATTTTAGTGTCTGGTGGGCAATTGCGATATTTTGATGGTCAGCAACTGCCCCGCTGTCTTTGCCATCTGCGGAGAGAGTGCATTGTCAGCAGAACTCACTGCAGTGGCCAGTGTGTTGTCGTGAGGTATTATATTACATGTTAAATAGAACACTGTGTCACGGTGCCACTGTGTTATGCCGACGGGTATTATAAACTATTACTTAAGCATATTTCTGCAACTGAACAAAATAGAGTGCTCTGATTTCAGAAAAGTAGTTGCGTTGACTTATCAGTCTCACAAGTATATAAAAATTCATCTACTAAAATTTATTATAGCTCGATTTATGTACAGCGCACATCACTAATTTTCATTGGCATTTAAATCGAACGGTTTCGGCGCGTTCTCCGCTTTGTGGCTATTTTTCGTGAACTGTGAATTGTGAGTGGTGTCGGTGGGCATAGGCATAGTCTGCGAGTGATCATTTGTGTCTTGGCATTTGCATTAATCTTAAATTGTTTCTTTGGGAACGCATTTAACTGGACGTGGTGTGTACAGAGCGGATTTTGCATCAACGCGAAGGCGAGGAAGTTTTTTGTGTTTCGAGTGAACGCCAAGGCAAAGGGACATCAGAGCAAAATGGCCGCAAAACCGGAGGATAAAAGCACAGATATACCGGATCGTCTCTTCGACTCCAATCAACGCAGGACGTATAAGCGTATGCGCTTCTTTGGAAAGGTAAAACTTTCCCCAGAAGTGGATCATTGTGTTCTAGGGAATCCTCATGCACATTTTAACAACTCTGCGCAGCCTCACAGCGCTGGGCATACACATATGTATGTAAGGGCATGCAAACCAACACATACAAGCATGCGGCTTACATCTATTTTCGCCTCAGTTTCCTTTGGCACCCTTCCACTGTTTTATGTGTGAACGCGTGCGTGTGTGTGCCTGGTAGAGTTGTCAAAGAAGTGACGGCCCAGCCACATACATGCATGCAAACGTACATTCATTTTTTTTTGGCGCGTCGCATTCAATTTACAATTATTTAGTAAAAAATTGTGGCTATAATGAGATGCTTTGCAATTGCTTGTGTAGGGCGGCTTTGCCAAGTGCTACGAAATCATCGATGTGAAGACCGACGATGTTTTTGCCGGCAAAATCGTATCAAAGAAGCTGATGATCAAGCACAACCAGAAGGAGAAGACCGCTCAGGAGATTACCATTCATCGTAGTCTCAATCATCCCAACATAGTGAAGTTCCATAGCTATTTCGAGGATGTCCAGAACATTTACATTGTCCTGGAGCTTTGCAAGAAGCGGGTAAGTACGCCGGAAATTCAGCATAGCATGCGTTCTTCCGAACTAATGGATCCCGCCTTTTTGCCACTCAGTCGATGATGGAGCTGCACAAGCGCCGGAAAAGCATCACGGAGTTCGAGTGCCGCTACTACATTTACCAGATCATCCAAGGCGTCAAGTATCTGCACGACAACCGCATTATCCATCGCGACTTGAAGCTAGGAAACCTGTTCTTGAACGATATGCTGCACGTGAAGATTGGCGACTTTGGCCTAGCCACTCGCATCGAATATGAGGGCGAACGCAAGAAGACTCTGTGCGGCACCCCAAACTACATTGCCCCGGAAATTCTCACCAAAAAGGGGCATTCGTTCGAAGTGGACATATGGTCCATTGGCTGCGTCATGTACACTCTGTTGGTAGGCCAACACCCGTTTGAGACCAAAACGCTGAAGGACACTTATTCAAAGATCAAGAAGTGCGAGTACAGAGTGCCAAGCTACTTGAGAAAACCTGCTGCTGATATGGTGATCTCCATGCTCCAGCCGAACCCTGAGAGCCGCCCAGCAATTGGCCAGTTGCTGAACTACGACTTCCTGAAGGGCTCGAAGGTGCCAACGTTCTTGCCAAGCTCTTGCCTAACTATGGCTCCGCGAATTGGCATCAACGACACCATTGAAGACTCCATTCATCGCAAGCCGCTGATGGAGATGAACGGCATTAGGGATGATACTCGTCTGGAGTCAACATTCCTCAATACCAACTTGCACGACGCCATCACTGCCTCGGCCCAGGTGTGCCGCCACAACGAAGACTACCGCAGCGACATTGAGAGCTTGCACCAGCAGCTCACCAATCTGATCAACAACAAGGTTTGTAATCATTGCAGTGATTGTATCTGTTAAATAATTATTAATCATCTCGTGCTTACAGCCGCGCATACTGCAAGGCAATCTCGAGGATGAGAATACCGATCCTGCAGCACAGCCGCTCTTCTGGATATCCAAATGGGTCGACTACAGTGAAAAATACGGCTTCGGTTATCAGCTCTGTGATGAGGGCATTGGCGTTATGTTCAACGACACAACCAAATTGATTCTGCTTCCGAACCAGATCAACGTCCACTTCATAGACAAGGACGGAAAGGAGAGCTACATGACTACGACCGATTACTGCAAGACGCTTGATAAAAAGATGAAGCTGCTTTCCTACTTAAAGCGTTACATGATCGAGCATCTCGTGAAGGCTGGAGCCAATAATGTGAACATTGAGAGTGATCAGATATCGCGTATGCCCCATTTGCACTCCTGGTTCCGCACAACGTGTGCTGTGGTCATGCATCTTACCAACGGTTCCGTACAGGTAGCTACACAAATTTAGTAAATGCTCTCTCGACTTATAGAAATTAACCAAAACTATTCCTGATTTCAGCTTAATTTTTCGGATCACATGAAGCTCATTCTTTGTCCGCGTATGAGTGCCATTACATACATGGATCACGAGAAGAACTTCCGCACATATCGCTTCTCGACCATCATGGAGAACGGTGTGTCCAAAGAATTATATCAAAAGATACGCTATGCCCAAGAAAAACTTAGAAAAATGCTGGAGAAGATGTTTGTTTAATTGTTGGATGATGTTCACCATCTCCACAACCTACCAGCGGACTATCATTCTAAGGCAAAATGTTAGTTTAAGCTAAATCACGAACGCCTTAGCCAACCCAACCTAACCCTCGGGGTCGACTTAAAATATCACCAATTCCCCATTCATCTGTTCCCACGCCAATTCTTTCCCACAATCGTAGTTTCTGTCCAAATTTGTATTTATTGTTTAACGTTTTTTTTTTTTGTTTGGTTTTGCATTCCACTTTAGTTCCCTGTTTAACGTTTATATCTGTTCAAATATTTTCGTACACGAATATCGAAAGAAATTATTAATAAATAAAAATAAATGTATACTTTTAGAAATTACAAGTAATCCTCGATCGCCCACGCATCATTTCAACAATTCGAACATTTGTGTAGAAAAAACAGCAAACAAAACATGGATGTTAACTATTAGAACCCTGCGGTTTGGGAGTAAACATTTCTTTTGTATTTTTGCCTAAGCTAATAAAATTTGAACCACTGTAGTAATAAATACAATGCTTCTCAAATTATTCAAATTGGAAGATTTTACGTCTCAAATTGATTCTAGGAATGTCTTATGTATTATATTTCTGTTTTCTGAGTACCGTCGGCCAAATTTCTATTGTTTCGGCTGACGCACGAATTAGGAAACTTGAAACAATTTATCGCAGTTCAGGTGTAAGTATCGTGGTAATTTTTTTTTTGGAGGTATAGAGAAAGATCGGATATAAAAAAAAGACTTTAAATACAGTGTTTTTTCCCGCAGTATACGTCAGGTTGCCCATCTGTTGATGTTAATGTAGGTGACAATTTTGTTGTTTGCTGTGTGGGTGGCTCATCAATCTCCGTGGTGTCACTGATCACGTTGTGGGAACGTTTGATTGCCACATCTTCTGGAAAGAGCGGCGCTAGACGAGTGATAGGGCGCTTGTATACGCCAGATGCTGTCTTAACGTCAACCACTCGTACGTGGTTGTCCTGTCCAGGATATGTCTTAATGATGCGACCCATTGGCCACTTCATTACAGGAAGGTTGTCTTCCTTAACCAAAACTAATAATCCTTCAGGTACGTTTGGTGAAGCGGTCTTCCATTTATGCCGAGCTTGCAATTCTTGGAGGTATTCTGTAGACCATTGTTTCCAGAATGAATGCTTTAGGCGCGATACCAATTCCCAGCGCTTGACCAATGTTCTTCCTTGTTGATCAGTATTGACGTCAGGAGGCGTTGTCAATGGTTCACCAATCAAGAAGTGTCCTGGGGTGAGCGCTGTTGTATCAGTGGGTTGCTGGGTTGCATACGGTACATAAACCGTCTACAGTTTGGTCGTCGCAACTAGAACTTGAACCAGTTGGACTGCGGAGTGGGTATCCTACGGTGCGCAAGGGAGGGTCTGAAGACACGGCGACAGCCTCTGATGATTGCGATGGAAGATGAGTGACAGGCAGTTATGGTACTGTTTCTGATACTGATTTTATTGTTAAAACTGATTCTTATTTATAGGTGATAAAAGGTACAAAAGTGCTGAGTCTGTAAAATATATGTTTTGTGTATTATGGATAATTTTAGTGTCTGGTGGGCAATTGCGATATTTTGATGGTCAGCAACTGCCCCGCTGTCTTTGCCATCTGCGGAGAGAGTGCATTGTCAGCAGAACTCACTGCAGTGGCCAGTGTGTTGTCGTGAGGTATTATATTACATGTTAAATAGAACACTGTGTCACGGTGCCACTGTGTCACGGTGCCACTGTGTTATGCCGACGGGTATTATAAACTATTACTTAAGCATATTTCTGCAACTGAATAGAGAAATAGAGTGCTCTGATTTCAGAAAAGTAGTTGCGTTGACTTATCAGTCTCACAAGTATATAAAAATTCATCTACTAAAATTTATTATAGCTCGATTTATGTACAGCGCACACCACTAATTTTCATTGGCATTTAAATCGAACGGTTTCGGCGCGTTCTCCGCTTTGTGGCTATTTTTCGTGAACTGTGAATTGTGAGTGGTGTCGGTGGGCATAGCCATAGTCTGCGAGTGATCATTTGTGTCTTGGCATTTGCATTAATCTTAAATTGTTTCTTTGGGAACGCATTTAACTGGACGTGGTGTGTACAGAGCGGATTTTGCATCAACGCGAAGGCGAGGAAGTTTTTTGTGTTTCGAGTGAACGCCAAGGCAAAGGGACATCAGAGCAAAATGGCCGCAAAACCGGAGGATAAAAGCACAGATATACCGGATCGTCTTTTCGACTCCAATCAACGCAGGACGTATAAGCGTATGCGCTTCTTTGGAAAGGTAAAACTTTCCCCAGAAGTGGATCATTGTGTTCTAGGGAATCCTCATGCACATTTTAACAACTCTGCGCAGCCTCACAGCGCTGGGCATACACATATGTATGTAAGGGCATGCAAACCAACACATACATGCATGCGGCTTACATCTATTTTCGCCTCAGTTTCCTTTGGCACCCTTCCACTGTTTTATGTGTGAACGCGTGCGTGTGTGTGCCTGGTAGAGTTGTCAAAGAAGTGACGGCCCAGCCACATACATGCATGCAAACGTACATTCTTTTTTTATGGCGCGTCGCATTCAATTTACAATTATTTAGTAAAAAATTGTGGCTATAATGAGATGTTTTGCAATTGCTTGTGCAGGGCGGCTTTGCCAAGTGCTACGAAATCATCGATGTGGAGACCGACGATGTTTTTGCCGGCAAAATCGTATCAAAGAAGCTGATGATCAAGCACAACCAGAAGGAGAAGACCGCTCAGGAGATTACCATTCATCGTAGTCTCAATCATCCCAACATAGTGAAGTTCCATAGCTATTTCGAGGATGTCCAGAACATTTACATTGTCCTGGAGCTTTGCAAGAAGCGGGTAAGTACGCCGGAAATTCAGCATAGCATGCATTCTTCCGAACTAATGGATCCCGCCTTTTTGCCACTCAGTCGATGATGGAGCTGCACAAGCGCCGGAAAAGCATCACGGAGTTCGAGTGCCGCTACTACATTTACCAGATCATCCAAGGCGTCAAGTATCTGCACGACAACCGCATTATCCATCGCGACTTGAAGCTAGGAAACCTGTTCTTGAACGATATGCTGCACGTGAAGATTGGCGACTTTGGCCTAGCCACTCGCATCGAATATGAGGGCGAACGCAAGAAGACTCTGTGCGGCACCCCAAACTACATTGCCCCAGAAATTCTCACCAAAAAGGGGCATTCGTTCGAAGTGGACATATGGTCCATTGGCTGCGTCATGTACACTCTGTTGGTAGGCCAACCCCCGTTTGAGACCAAAACGCTGAAGGACACTTATTCAAAGATCAAGAAGTGCGAGTACAGAGTGCCAAGCTACTTGAGAAAACCTGCTGCTGATATGGTGATCTCCATGCTCCAGCCGAACCCTGAGAGCCGCCCAGCAATTGGCCAGTTGCTGAACTACGACTTCCTGAAGGGCTCGAAGGTGCCAACGTTCTTGCCAAGCTCTTGCCTAACTATGGCTCCGCGAATTGGCATCAACGACACCATTGAAGACTCCATTCATCGCAAGCCGCTGATGGAGATGAACGGCATTAGGGATGATACTCGTCTGGAGTCAACATTCCTCAATACCAACTTGCACGACGCCATCACTGCCTCGGCCCAGGTGTGCCGCCACAACGAAGACTACCGCAGCGACATTGAGAGCTTGCACCAGCAGCTCACCAATCTGATCAACAACAAGGTTTGTAATCATTGCAGTGATTGTATCTGTTAAATAATTATTAATCATCTCGTGCTTACAGCCGCGCATACTGCAAGGCAATCTCGAGGATGAGAATACCGATCCTGCAGCACAGCCGCTCTTCTGGATATCCAAATGGGTCGACTACAGTGAAAAATACGGCTTCGGTTATCAGCTCTGTGATGAGGGCATTGGCGTTATGTTCAACGACACAACCAAATTGATTCTGCTTCCGAACCAGATCAACGTCCACTTCATAGACAAGGACGGAAAGGAGAGCTACATGACTACGACCGATTACTGCAAGACACTTGATAAAAAGATGAAGCTGCTTTCCTACTTCAAGCGTTACATGATCGAGCATCTCGTGAAGGCTGGAGCCAATAATGTGAACATTGAGAGTGATCAGATATCGCGTATGCCCCATTTGCACTCCTGGTTCCGCACAACGTGTGCTGTGGTCATGCATCTTACCAACGGTTCCGTACAGGTAGCTACACAAATTTAGTAAACGCTCTCCCGACTTATAGAAATTAACCAAAACTATTCCTGATTTCAGCTTAATTTTTCGGATCACATGAAGCTCATTCTTTGTCCGCGTATGAGTGCCATTACATACATGGATCACGAGAAGAACTTCCGCACATATCGCTTCTCGACCATCGTGGAGAACGGTGTGTCCAAAGAATTATATCAAAAGATACGCTATGCCCAAGAAAAACTTAGAAAAATGCTGGAGAAGATGTTTGTTTAATTGTTGGATGATGTTCACCATCTCCACAACCTACCAGCGGACTATCATTCTAAGGCAAAATGTTAGTTTAAGCTAAATAACGAACGCCTTAGCCAACCCAACCTAACCATTCATCTGTTCCCACGCCAATTCTTTCCCACAATCGTAGTTTCTGTCCAAATTTGTATTTACTGTTTAACGTTTTTTTTTTGTTTGGTTTTGCATTCCATTTTAGTTCCCTGTTTAACGTTTATATCTGTTCAAATATTTTCGTACACGAATATCGAAAGAAATTATTAATAAATAAAAATAAATGTATACTTTTAGAAATTACAAGTAATCCTCGATCGCCCACGCATCATTTCAACAATTCGAACATTTGTGTAGAAAAAACGAGGGGGAACGTTGTGAGTTGCTGCGGACACCGCAACTCTACGGTTATACCCGATACTAAGTCAGTATGGCTCTCCTCCGGCAGACGCCGCTAATATTGAACGACACGACAAAGAGTGCGTGCGAGAGAGACAGAAAATCAGTCTGAGCGTGATGTCGGGCGCTGCGTAGCCAGTGCAAATTGATTTGTTCCTTTTGGGTATAAAAATGATCCGATCTGATCCAGATTCAGCAATCTGATAGATATGGTCATTATCTATGATTCTGCGTTTTTAGTTTTCTCGAATGTGCAATATTGTGGATGCAACAGATTTTCGTCCTTTGTGTGGGCGGAAGGGGGTAAGGCGAAATTTTGAGATACACGTTTTATAGTAAGATCTAACAGGAGTGCGGATAACAAATTTGGTTACTCTAGCCTTAATAGTCTCTGAGATTTTTGAATATCCCCAGATTTTCGTCCTTTGCGGGGGCGGAAGGGGGTGTGGCGAAATTTTGAAACAAACTCGGCTCGGTCCGATATATTAGGAGTGTGGATACCAAATTTGGTTGCTCTAGCTTTTATAGTCTCTGAGATCTAGGCGCTAATGTTTTACTCTAAGCAAAGCCGCCTATGCTACGTGTGTGTTAGAGAGAGACAGGGCGAGAAAAAATGAATTTGTTTTCTTGATGCTGGCTATAATAATAATACGATCCAATTCAGATTCTGCAGTCTTAAAGATATGGTCATTCTCTACAATTCTACGTTTTTGGTTTTTTCATATCTTTAAAATTGTGGATGCCACAGATTTTCATCCTTTGTGGGGGCGGAAGTGGGTGGGGCGAAGTTTTGAAATATTTTTGTAGCAGTGACATATCACAGAAGTCTGGATCCAAAACATCGTTGCTCTAGCTCTTATAGTCTTTGAGCACTAGGCGCTGAAGGGGACGGACAGACGGACGGACGGACAGACGGACAGACGGACAGACAGACAGACAGACAGGGCTCAATCGACTCGGCTATTGATGCTGATCCAGAATATATATACTTTATGGGGTCGGAAACGATTCCTTCTGGACGTTACACACATCCACTTTTACCACAAATCTAATATACCCCAATACTCATTTTGAGTATCGGGTATAACAACAAACAAAACATGGATGTTAACTATAAGAACCCTGCGGTTTGGGAGTAAACATTTCTTTTGTATTTTTACCTAAGCTAATAAAATTTGAACCACTGTAGTAATAAATACAATGCTTCTCAAATTATTCAAATTGGAAGATTTTACGTAAAATCCACTTGTTTTTTGTTGCAATGATTCGTGATCAGAGCACTTGCCTTTGAGCTGAATATAGAGTCTTCTTATTCTTTAAGCTGGTTGTTTGCACCCACAAAGTTCGTTGCATTGTCGCAATGAATAGTTTGGCACTTCCCACGTCTGCTTAAGAATCGACGCAGGGCGGCCAAGAATGCATCTGTGGTCAGGTCGCTTACCAGCTCCAGGTGTACTGCCTTTGTGGAAAAGCAGCAGAACACGGCGATGTATGCCTTATCTGGTCTTTTCCCTCGGATCTTATGGTGGATCGAGATTGGTCCACAGTAGTCGACGCCTGCATGTGTGACTCGTTGCGCTGGGAGATTGCCCATGATCTGGTGCATCAGCTTTGGTCTAGCCTTGGTGCATCTAACACAGCTGTGGATGATGCTTCTAGCCATTGTCTTGTCATTGATAATCCAATATTGTTGTCTTGCGATTGCCCTTAATGCTGGAGCACCACAATACATGTTCTTCTCATGTAGCTCCCGCAAGATCATTTTGACGATTGGGTCATTGTAAGGCAGCAAAACTGGGTGTTTTGCGTTGTATGGAAGTAGAGCTTCTTCAAGTCTACCACCAACTCGGATGAGCTCATCGTCTCCTAGGAAGGGAGATAACGATATGATCGAGCTCTTTCTATCCACAGTCTTATAGCTTTGGAACTGTTTTAACTCTGCTGTAAACTCGACTTGTTGTATGGTTCGCAGGATTATAGTGCGGGCGTGAGTCAGTTCTTCTGCGCAGAGCGTCGTGGTGTTCGCTCTGTTGGTTTTGTAGCAGAAGCGTAACATATATGCCACAATGCGTTGCAGTTTGTGAAACGAGTTGCTATGTCTGCAAGTATATAATTCGTCCCCAAGTGCGCTAGGTGTGATTGGCAAGCTTACATGTTTAGCTTTTCTCTCAAGATTACTGGGTTCTATGTTGGGTGCCTTCGTCCAGTTGTCTCGAGATCCGTGCAGGAATAATGGTCCATATAACCACAGATTGTGATCTGCCAGTCTGCCTGCTGCGATTCCTCTCGACAGGACATCGGCTGCGTTGTTGGCCGATGACACGTGACGCCATTGTGACTGGTTTGTTAATGCCTGGATTTTGGCTATTCGATTTGCCACAAAGGTATGGTATGTTGATGACGATGCGTTTATCCAGGATAACACAACGGTGGAATCACTCCAACACCATCCTGAAACCGTGTTAATGTCCATGTGCAGATCCTGTCGGACTCGGTTTGTGAGCTCGGCACCGAGGACTGCAGCACAAAGTTCTAACCGTGGTAGCGATTGTTTGGCTGTCGGCGCCACACGTGATTTCGAACAGAGCAGTCTGACACTTGGTTGTTTTTGTATGTAGCGCGTACATATACAGCTGCGCCATATGCTCGTTCTGATGCATCTACAAACGTATGGAGTTCTTGGGTAACTGGAGTTTTACCATCGTAGATATGCCGGGGAACTTGCATTTTGTTCAATGTTTGTAAGTCGTCCCGGTATTCTTTCCATTCGGTTTGGTGTTGTATTGGTAATTCGTCATCCCAATCCAGTTTGAGCTCCCAAAGTTGTTGCATGAAGATTTTTGCCTTTACTACCACCGGTGCAAAGAGTCCTAGTGGGTCAAAGATTTGGGCCAGTTCGGAACATACCACCCGGTTGGTGATGCGTGTAGCCTGGCTTTTCTGTGTTCGTCCACACAATGTATCCTTCTTCGGCATCCAGATGAGACCCAGAGTTTTCACGCTGTAGTGCTCTAGTGTCTCTCCTAGTTTTACATCGGTTACAGTATCCTCTTTGGGGATTCCTTGGAGAAGTTGCTCATTGTTGGAGCACCACTTGCGCAATTTGAATCCGGACGGTAGCAATATCTTATTTAGTTCTTGTCGAACATGAATTGCCTCTGGAATCGTGTTTGCTCCAGTTAGACAGTCGTCAACATAGAAATCGGTTTTTAATGTTGTTGATCCTACTGGTAGTCTGTCTTTGTATTGTATTGCCAAATGATCCAGACATTTCGTTGCTAGGAACGGAGCAGCTGTTGTCCCATATGTTACTGTTTTCAGGCGATAGTACCTGATCTCTTCGGATGGATTGTTTCTCCAGACTATCATCTGATGGAATTGATCCTCCGGGTTCATCCACACTTGCCGGTACATCTTTTCTATGTCCGCTGTGAATACGTACTTATGAATTCGAAATCGTAGCAGAATGGACATAAGTTCGCTCTGAACGGTGGGTCCAGCCTGCAGAATGTCGTTCAAAGATTTCCCGCTTGTTGATTTGCATGAGGCATCGAATACTACCCGAAGCTTTGTGGTGGTGCTTTCAGGTTTGAGTACACAATGATGTGGAATGAAGTAGTGCCTTTTGGGAACTTTTGATGCTGGCACCATCTTCATATGTCCTAGTCCTTCATACTCTTCCATGTAGTCCACATAACTCTTCCAAGTTTCTGGTGAGCTTCGCCGCTCCAACGCTAGGAATCTTTTTGTTGCGATTTCCAACGACTCCCCAGGGCTGAAGGGTGTTCGGAAAATGGGAGCTTTACAATAAAACGGCCGTCTGAAGCTGTCTGAAGATTTTCTATAAAATGAGCTTCGCACCGTGCTTCCACTGGAGTGCGTGGTTTGTCTTCCGTCTCTAGATTGTCCAGAGTCCAGAATCTTTCCATGAGCTCGTTTACTCCCGTTGCACAAATGGGTGAGGAATTGTGGGCAGATTTGACTTTTCCTGCCACAATCCATCCCAGTTTCGTGTTTTGTAGCAACGGGCCTCCTGTCCTTAGCTGCTGTTGATCTGGTAGCAGCAGCGAGTAGTAATGCTCGGCTCCGATTAGCATGTCGATTTTGCCTGGCTTATGGAAGTTTGGATCTGCCAGTGAGATCTTGCTTGGTACGTTTAAGCTCTCTGAATCGAGTGCCTGAGCTGGTTGATCAGCTATTATCTGTGGTAATACGAAAGCTTAAATTCTTTGCGTAAAACCATTGTGAAGGGATTTCATGAGCACATTTACTCGTGCTCTGCTGGTCTTTGATTGACCTCCAATTCCTTCGATCCGTAATGTTGTGTCTTTTAGTTTGAGTGACAACATTGATGCCATTCGTTCAGAGATGAAGTTTATCTGTGATCCTGAATCTAGCAGTGCTCTGAAATTAGCAACCTGCCCGTTGTTGGCTTCTACTGCCACCTTTGCTGTGGCCAGAAGATTGTAACTATTGTTACTTGCTGCACCAACCGTCAGGCCTCTTGATTCTGTAGCTGCGCCTGATGATGTTTCCAAATGTAGCATCGTGTTGTGCTTCTTGTCACACTTGAAGCAGTTTCGACCAGGGCATGCGTTTGTTTTGTGATTTGTTCTAAAACAATTAACGCACATTTTTTGTTTTTGTACCCAATTTAGTCGTTCTGATGGAGATTTGGAGCGAAATTCTTCGCATCCGTAGAGCCAATGGCTTGCTTTCTTGCAGAATGTGCATAAGGGTGCTCGCGCTCTCCCTGTGTTTGCTGATGCACATGTCGTGCCTTTTGGCTCTCTCCTTGCTGCTGGTGGCTTCTTACTGGTTCCTAGAACCCGAATTCTTTGCTCCAAGAACTGAAGCATCGTATCCAGCGCCTGGATGTCCTTTGAGCTTCCCAATGATTGCTCATACAAGGCCTTACTTGTTACATCCAGTTTGTTTCTGATAATGGCAATCAATATCGGATCCCATGTAGATATATTGATGCCCAATCCCTTTCTATGGTTGTTATATACAACTCTTTTAATGACTTGGGATCGTCATTAATTGTTTGGTGATTGAGGAAGCGGTTCAGTACCGTGTTCGAAACATCTCTGGGATTGTTGTATGCGTCAACTAGTATTTCCCAAGCGGCTTCATAATTTTCTTCCTTTAGATCGATATGTCGAATCAATCTTTCTGCCTCGCCGGTAACGGTGGTTTTAAGATACCACATCTTTTTCAAAGTAGGCACCGAAGAACTGGGTCCACTTTAATAGATCCCCATCAAACTTTGGGATGCTGATGCGTGGAAGCTGCACGTTATCCGTGTTTGGTGTGGCTGATTTTGCCAATGCTCTTTGGACCTTACTTTCCAGTGTTAGGTAGGATTCCATGTCATATCCTCCTTCCACTGGGTCCTCGTATTCCTCATGAATTGTGAAGTGGACTTCCTGCGCTTGAGTCCATAGTGATTTTATCAAATCACTTGATGTGCGTCCTTCCGCCTCTGAAAGTTGTTTCAGATTGCGTTTAACGGACTCTACTATGGCCTTTTGTCGGCGACATAGTGAAAGCAGTTTGCTGTAATCCTTCGAGGACTGCTGGATCAGATCGCTTTCTTTGGGACCTACTGAAGGTTTCTCATGCTTTTCTTTAGGGACGATTTGACTTTCCCCACGAGCACTAGACGTCTGTGATAGCTTATCCATGCATTCGGTAAAAATCGTAATGTATTGCTTACATGTTGTACGTAAGTCTTCACGGAATTTAACGTATTCATCCGTTTTGTCTGTATCGCGAAGTTTGGAGTCGTTTTTGTTGAAGCGATTCCACGCATTTTCGAGTGCTGATATTTTGGCTTGAAAATAAGAGGCCGTTTGCTTTCGTTCTTGGGAATCTTTTTTAAAGTTCCGAATGCACCTCGATATTTCCTCACCAATCTCTTGCTGCACATCCATTGCCCATGTAGCGGCAGCTTCTGCCTCCATATGTGTATCCATTCTATCTGTTTGTACCTATTACTTCTGACCCGTTGGGAGTGTTTTATTTGCTTTGCAGCTGGATACGCTCCGAATCGCAACCGTTGTCGGTCAGAAAGGTAATAGTACAGGTGATGTGTTGGATGGAAGGATTTGTGCTGTTTCCAATCTATGGAACGCACGGAACAACAAAAATTGATTACCTTGGTGGTAATCGAATTCTATAGCTGTTTTTCTGTTGGCTGATAACCTGAATATGTCAGATTTGCCAAAGTGATACTTATTGGTAGGAGATGCTACCGTAAGTGTATGGCCTGATGCCAAATTTTTATTGAAGATGTCCTGTTGACTGCTTCAATCTGATGTCCAGATCGAATCCTTTCACTGTAGCTTGTCTGACAGTTTGAAAGGATGACCAAGGTCGGGGTCACCAAATGTTAATGTGTGTGTGTGTGTAGGAAGCTGGGTTGCATACGGTACATAAACCGTCTACAGTTTGGTCGTCGCAACTAGAACTTGAACCAGTTGGACTGCGGAGTGGGTATCCTACGGTGCGCAAGGGAGGGTCTGAAGACACGGCGACAGCCTCTGATGATTGCGATGGAAGATGAGTGACAGGCATTTATGGTACTGTTTCTGATACTGATTTTATTGATAAAACTGATTCTTATTTATAGGTGATAAAAGGTACAAAAGTGCTGAGTCTGTAAAATATATGTTTTGTGTATTATGGATAATTTTAGTGTCTGGTGGGCAATTGCGATATTTTGATGGTCAGCAACTGCCCCGCTGTCTTTGCCATCTGCGGAGAGAGTGCATTGTCAGCAGAACTCACTGCAGTGGCCAGTGTGTTGTCGTGAGGTATTATATTACATGTTAAATAGAACACTGTGTTACGGTGCCACTGTGTTATGCCGACGGGTATTATAAACTATTACTTAAGCATATTTCTGCAACTGAACAAAATAGAGTGCTCTGATTTCAGAAAAGTAGTTGCGTTGACTTATCAGTCTCACAAGTATATAAAAATTTATCTACTAAAATTTATTATAGCTCGATCTATGTACAGCGCACACCACTAATTTTCATTGGCATTTAAATCGAACGGTTTCGGCGCGTTCTCCGCTTTGTGGCTATTTTTCGTGAACTGTGAATTGTGAGTGGTGTCGGTGGGCATAGCCATAGTCTGCGAGTGATCATTTGTGTCTTGGCATTTGCATTAATCTTAAATTGTTTCTTTGGGAACGCATTTAACTGGACGTGGTGTGTACAGAGCGGATTTTGCATCAACGCGAAGGCGAGGAAGTTTTTTGTGTTTCGAGTGAACGCCAAGGCAAAGGGACATCAGAGCAAAATGGCCGCAAAACCGGAGGATAAAAGCACAGATATACCGGATCGTCTCTTCGACTCCAATCAACGCAGGACGTATAAGCGTATGCGCTTCTTTGGAAAGGTAAGACTTGCCCCAGAAGTGGATCATTGTGTTCTAGGGAATCCTCATGCACATTTTAACAACTCTGCGCAGCCTCACAGCGCTGGGCATACACATATGTATGTAAGGGCATGCAAACCAACACATACAAGCATGCGGCTTACATCTATTTTCGCCTCAGTTTCCTTTGGCACCCTTCCACTGTTTTATGTGTGAACGCGTGCGTGTGTGTGCCTGGTAGAGTTGTCAAAGAAGTGACGGCCCAGCCACATACATGCATGCAAACGTACATTCTTTTTTTTTTTGGCGCGTCGCATTCAATTTACAATTATTTAGTAAAAAATTGTGGCTATAATGAGATGTTTTGCAATTGCTTGTGCAGGGCGGCTTTGCCAAGTGCTACGAAATCATCGATGTGAAGACCGACGATGTTTTTGCCGGCAAAATCGTATCAAAGAAGCTGATGATCAAGCACAACCAGAAGGAGAAGACCGCTCAGGAGATTACCATTCATCGTAGTCTCAATCATCCCAACATAGTGAAGTTCCATAGCTATTTCGAGGATGTCCAGAACATTTACATTGTCCTGGAGCTTTGCAAGAAGCGGGTAAGTACGCCGGAAATTCAGCATAGCATGCGTTCTTCCGAACTAATGGATCCCGCCTTTTTGCACTCAGTCGATGATGGAGCTGCACAAGCGCCGGAAAAGCATCACGGAGTTCGAGTGCCGCTACTACATTTACCAGATCATCCAAGGCGTCAAGTATCTGCACGACAACCGCATTATCCATCGCGACTTGAAGCTAGGAAACCTGTTCTTGAACGATATGCTGCACGTAAAGATTGGCGACTTTGGCCTAGCCACTCGCATCGAATATGAGGGCGAACGCAAGAAGACTCTGTGCGGCACCCCAAACTACATTGCCCCGGAAATTCTCACCAAAAAGGGGCATTCGTTCGAAGTGGACATATGGTCCATTGGCTGCGTCATGTACACTCTGTTGGTAGGCCAACACCCGTTTGAGACCAAAACGCTGAAGGACACTTATTCAAAGATCAAGAAGTGCGAGTACAGAGTGCCAAGCTACTTGAGAAAACCTGCTGCTGATATGGTGATCTCCATGCTCCAGCCGAACCCTGAGAGCCGCCCAGCAATTGGCCAGTTGCTGAACTACGACTTCCTGAAGGGCTCGAAGGTGCCAACGTTCTTGCCAAGCTCTTGCCTAACTATGGCTCCGCGAATTGGCATCAACGACACCATTGAAGACTCCATTCATCGCAAGCCGCTGATGGAGATGAACGGCATTAGGGATGATACTCGTCTGGAGTCAACATTCCTCAATACCAACTTGCACGACGCCATCACTGCCTCGGCCCAGGTGTGCCGCCACAACGAAGACTACCGCAGCGACATTGAGAGCTTGCACCAGCAGCTCACCAATCTGATCAACAACAAGGTTTGTAATCATTGCAGTGATTGTATCTGTTAAATAATTATTAATCATCTCGTGCTTACAGCCGCGCATACTGCAAGGCAATCTCGAGGATGAGAATACCGATCCTGCAGCACAGCCGCTCTTCTGGATATCCAAATGGGTCGACTACAGTGAAAAATACGGCTTCGGTTATCAGCTCTGTGATGAGGGCATTGGCGTTATGTTCAACGACACAACCAAATTGATTCTGCTTCCGAACCAGATCAACGTCCACTTCATAGACAAGGACGGAAAGGAGAGCTACATGACTACGACCGATTACTGCAAGACACTTGATAAAAAGATGAAGCTGCTTTCCTACTTCAAGCGTTACATGATCGAGCATCTCGTGAAGGCTGGAGCCAATAATGTGAACATTGAGAGTGATCAGATATCGCGTATGCCCCATTTGCACTCCTGGTTCCGCACAACGTGTGCTGTGGTCATGCATCTTACCAACGGTTCCGTACAGGTAGCTACACAAATTTAGTAAATGCTCTCCCGACTTATAGAAATTAACCAAAACTATTCCTGATTTCAGCTTAATTTTTCGGATCACATGAAGCTCATTCTTTGTCCGCGTATGAGTGCCATTACATACATGGATCACGAAAAGAACTTCCGCACATATCGCTTCTCGACCATCGTGGGAGAACGGTGTGTCCAAAGAATTATATCAAAAGATACGCTATGCCCAAGAAAAACTTAGAAAAATGCTGGAGAAGATGTTTGTTTAATTGTTGGATGATGTTCACCATCTCCACAACCTACCAGCGGACTATCATTCTAAGGCAAAATGTTAGTTTAAGCTAAATCACGAACGCCTTAGCCAACCCAACCTAACCATTCATCTGTTCCCACGCCAATTCTTTCCACAATCGTAGTTTCTGTCCAAATTTGTATTTACTGTTTAACGTTTTTTTTTTCGTTTGGTTTTGCATTCCACTTTAGTTCCTGTTTAACGTTTATATCTGTTCAAATATTTTCGTACACGAATATCGAAAGAAATTATTAATAAATAAAAATAAATGTATACTTTTAGAAATTACAAGTAATCCTCGATCGCCCACGCATCATTTCAACAATTCGAACATTTGTGTAGAAAAAACAACAAACAAAACATGGATGTTAACTATTAGAACCCTGCGGTTTGGGAGTAAACATTTCTTTTGTATTTTTACCTAAGCTAATAAAATTTGAACCACTGTAGTAATAAATACAATGCTTCTCAAATTATTCAAATTGGAAGATTTTACGTCTCAAATTGATTCTAGGAATGTCTTATGTATTATATTTCTGTTTTCTGAGTACCGTCGGCCAAATTTCTATTGTTTCGGCTGACGCACGAATTAGGAAACTTGAAACAATTTATCGCAGTTCAGGTGTAAGTATCGTGGTAATTTTTTTTTTGGAGGTATAGAGAAAGATCGGATATAAAAACGAGGGAGAACGTTGTGAGTTGCTGCGTACACCGCAACTATACAGTTATACCCGATACTAAGTCAGTATGGCTCTCCTGCGGCAGACGCCGCTAATATTGAACCACACGACAAGGAGTGCGTGCGAGAGAGACAGAAAATCAGTCTGAGCGTGACGTCGGGCGCTGCGTGGCCACTGCAAATTGATTTCTTGCTTTTGGCTACAAAAATGATCCGATCTGATCCAGATTCAGCAATCTGATAGATATAGTCGTTATCTATGATTCTGCGTTTTTTAGTTTTCTCGAATGTGCAATATTGTGGATGCAACAGATTTTCGTTTTTTGTTGGGGCGGAAGGGGGTGGGGCGAAATTCTGAGATATACGTTTTATAGTGAGATGTAACAGAAAAGCGGATACCAAATTTGGTTACTCTAGCCTTAATAGTCTCTGAGATTTGTGGATGCCCCAGATTTCGTCCTTTGCGGGGGCGGAAGGGGGTGTGGCGAAATTTGGACAAGAAACGGTCAAGGTCAGATATCACAGGAGTGTGGATACCAAATTTGGTTGCTCTGGCTCTTATAGGTTCTGAGATCCTTGAACTCATATTTTGCAATTGGCAAAGCCGACCATGAAACCTGTGTGTTAGAGAGAGACCGAGCGAGAAAGAATGAAATTGTTTTCTTGATTCTGGCTATAATAATTTTACGATCTGGTTGAGATTTTACACTCTAGAACATATAGTCATCCTCTACGATTTTGCATTTTTGGTTTTATCGTATCTTTAAAATTGTGGATGCCACAGATTTTCATCCTTTGTGGGGGCGGAAGTGGGTGGGGGCGAAGTTTTGAAATATTTTTGTAGCAGTGACATATCACAGAAGTCTGGATCCAAAACATCGTTGCTCTAGCTCTTATAGTCTTTGAGCACTAGGCGCTGAAGGGGACGGACGGACGGACGGACGGACGGACGGACAGACGGATGGACGGACGGACGGACGGACGGACGGACGGTCGGACGGACGGACGGACGGACGGTCGGACGGACGGACGGACGGACGGACGGACAGGGCTCAATCGACTCGGCTATTGATGCTGATCAAGAATATATATACTTTATGGGGTCGCAAACGATTCCTTCTAGACGTTACACACATCCACTTTTACCACAAATCTAATATACCCCAACACTCATTTTGAGTATCGGGTATAAAAAAGACTTTAAATACAGTGTTTTTTCCCGTAGTATACGTCAGGTTGCCATCTGTTGATGTTAATGTAGGTGACAATTTTGTTGTTTGCTGTGTGGGTGGCTCATCAATCTCCGTGGTGTCACTGATCACGTTGTGGGAACGTTTGATTGCCACATCTTCTGGAAAGAGCGGCGCTAGACGAGTGATAGGGCGCTTGTATACGCCAGATGCTGTCTTAACGTCAACCACTCGTACGTGGTTGTCCTGTCCAGGATATGTCTTAATGATGCGACCCATTGGCCACTTCATTACAGGAAGGTTGTCTTCCTTAACCAAAACTAATAATCCTTCAGGTACGTTTGGTGAAGCGGTCTTCCATTTATGCCGAGCTTGCAATTCTTGAGGTATTCTGTAGACCATTGTTTCCAGAATGAATGCTTTAGGCGCGATACCAATTCCCAGCGCTTGACCAATGTTCTTCCTTGTTGATCAGTATTGACGTCAGGAGGCGTTGTCAATGGTTCACCAATCAAGAAGTGTCCTGGGGTGAGCGCTGTTGTATCAGTGGGTTGCTGGGTTGCATACGGTACATAAACCGTCTACAGTTTGGTCGTCGCAACTAGAACTTGAACCAGTTGGACTGCGGAGTGGGTATCCTACGGTGCGCAAGGGAGGGTCTGAAGACACGGCGACAGCCTCTGATGATTGCGATGGAAGATGAGTGACAGGCAGTTATGGTACTGTTTCTGATACTGATTTTATTGATAAAACTGATTCTTATTTATAGGTGATAAAAGGTACAAAAGTGCTGAGTCTGTAAAATATATGTTTTGTGTATTATGGATAATTTTAGTGTCTGGTGGGCAATTGCGATATTTTGATGGTCAGCAACTGCCCGCTGTCTTTGCCATCTGCGGAGAGAGTGCATTGTCAGCAGAACTCACTGCAGTGGCCAGTGTGTTGTCGTGAGGTATTATATTACATGTTAAATAGAACACTGTGTCACGGTGCCACTGTGTTATGCCGACGGGTATTATAAACTATTACTTAAGCATATTTCTGCAACTGAATAGAGAAATAGAGTGCTCTGATTTCAGAAAACTAGTTGCGTTGACTTATCAGTCTCACAAGTATATAAAAATTCATCTACTAAAATTTATTATAGCTCGATTTATGTACAGCGCACACCACTAATTTTCATTGGCATTTAAATCGAACGGTTTCGGCGCGTTCTCCGCTTTGTGGCTATTTTTCGTGAACTGTGGAATTGTGAGTGGTGTCGGTGGGCATAGGCATAGTCTGCGAGTGATCATTTGTGTCTTGGCATTTGCATTAATCTTAAATTGTTTCTTTGGGAACGCATTTAACTGGACGTGGTGTGTTACAGAGCGGATTTTGCATCAACGCGAAGGCGAGGAAGTTTTTTGTGTTTCGAGTGAACGCCAAGGCAAAGGGACATCAGAGCAAAATGGCCGCAAAACCGGAGGATAAAAGCACAGATATACCGGATCGTCTCTTCGACTCAATCAACGCAGGACGTATAAGCGTATGCGCTTCTTTGGAAAGGTAAGACTTGCCCCAGAAGTGGATCATTGTGTTCTAGGGAATCCTCATGCACATTTTAACAACTCTGCGCAGCCTCACAGCGCTGGGCATACACATATGTATGTAAGGGCATGCAAACCAACACATACAAGCATGCGGCTTACATCATTTTCGCCTCAGTTTCCCTTTGGCACCCTTCCACTGTTTTATGTGTGGAACGCGTGCGTGTGTGTGCCTGGTAGAGTTGTCAAAGAAGTGACGGCCCAGCCACATACATGCATGCAAACGTACATTCTTTTTTTTTGTCGCGTCGCATTCAATTTACAATTATTTAGTAAAAAATTGTGGCTATAATGAGATGTTTTGCAATTGCTTGTGTAGGGCGGCTTTGCCAAGTGCTACGAAATCATCGATGTGGAGACCGACGATGTTTTTGCCGGCAAAAATCGTATCAAAGAAGCTGATGATCAAGCACAACCTGAAGGAGAAGACCGCTCAGGAGATTACCATTCATCGTAGTCTCAATCATCCCAACATAGTGAAGTTCCATAGCTATTTCGAGGATGTCCAGAACATTTACATTGTCCTGGAGCTTTGCAAGAAGCGGGGTAAGTACTGCCGGAAATTCAGCATAGCATGCGTCTTCCGAACTAATGGATCCCGCCTTTTTGCCACTCAGTCGATGATGGAGCTGCACAAGCGCCGGAAAAGCATCACGGAGTTCGAGTGCCGCTACTACATTACCAGATCATCCAAGGCGTCAAGTATCTGCACGACAACCGCATTATCCATCGCGACTTGAAGCTAGGAAACCTGTCTTAAACGATATGCTGCACGTGAAGATTGGCGACTTGGCCTAGCCACTCGCATCGAATATGAGGGCGAACGCAAGAAGACTCTGTGCGGCACCCCAAACTACATTGCCCCAGAAATTCTCACCAAAAAGGGGCATTCGTTCGAAGTGGACATATGGTCCATTGGCTGCGTCATGTACACTCTGTTGGTAGGCCAACCCCCGTTTGAGACCAAAACGCTGAAGGACACTTATTCAAAGATCAAGAAGTGCGAGTACAGAGTGCCAAGCTACTTGAGAAAACCTGCTGCTGATATGGTGATCTCCATGCTCCAGCCGAACCCTGAGAGCCGCCCAGCAATTGGCCAGTTGCTGAACTACGACGTCCTGAAGGGCTCGAAGGTGCCAACGTTCTTGCAAGCTCTTGCCTAACTATGGCTCCGCGAATTGGCATCAACGACACCATTGAAGACTCCATTCATCCGCAAGCCGCTGATGGAGATGAACGGCATTAGGATGATACTCGTCTGAGTCAACATTCCTCAATACAACTTGCACGACGCATCACTGCCTCGGCCCCAGGTGTGCCGCACAACGAAGACTACCGCAGCGACATTGAGAGCTTGCACCAGCAGCTCACAATCTGATCAACAACAAGGTTTGTAATCATTGCAGTGATTGTATCTGTTAAATAATTATTAATCATCTCGTGCTTACAGCGCGCATACTGCAAGGCAATCTCGAGGATGAGAATACCGATCCTGCAGCACAGCCGCTCTTCTGGATATCCAAATGGGTCGACTACAGTGAAAAATACGGCTTCGGTTATCAGCTCTGTGATGAGGGCATTGGCGTTATGTTCAACGACACAACCAATTGATTCTGCTTCCGAACCAGATCAACGTCCACTTCATAGACAGGACGGAAAGGAGAGCTACATGACTACGACGATTACTGCAGACGCTTGATAAAAGATGAAGCTGCTTTCCTACTTCAAGCTTACATGACGAGCATCTCGTGAAGGCTGGAGCCAATAATGTGAACATTGAGAGTGATCAGATATCGCGTATGCCCCATTTGCACTCCTGGTTCCGCACAACGTGTGCTGTGGTCATGCATCTTACCAACGGTTCCGTACAGGTAGCTACACAAATTTAGTAAATGCTCTCCCGACTTATAGAAATTAACCAAAACTATTCCTGATTCAGCTTAATTTTTCGGATCACATGAAGCTCATTCTTTTGTCCGCAGTATGAGTGCATTACATACATGGATCACGAGAAGAACTTCGCACATATCGCTTCTCGACCATCGTGGAGAACGGGTGTCCAAAGAATTATATCAAAAGATACGCTATGCCCAGAAAAACTTAGAAAAATGCTGGAGAAGATGTTGTTTAATTGTTGATGATGTTCACCATTCTCCACAACCTACCAGCGGACTATCATTCTAAGGCAAAATGTTAGTTTAAGCTAAATCACGAACGCCTTAGCCAACCCAACCTAACCATTCATCTGTTCCCACGCCAATTCTTTCCACAATCGTAGTTTCTGTCCAAATTTGTATTTACTGTTAACGTTTTTTTTTTCGTTTGGTTTTGCATTCACTTTAGTTCCCTGTTTAACGTTTATATCTGTTCAATATTTTCGTACACGAATATCGAAAGAAATTATTAATAAATAAAAATAAATGTAGTACTTTTTAGAATTACAAGTTATCATCGATCGCCACGCATCATTTCAACAATTCGAACTATTTGTGTAGAAAAAACAGCAAAACAAAACATGGATGTTAACTATTAGAACCTGCGGTTTGGGAGTAACATTTCTTTTGTATTTTACCGTAAGCTATAAAATTTGAACCACTGTAGTAATAAATACAATGCTTCTCAAATTATTCAAATTGGAAGATTTTACGTCTCAAATTGATTCTAGGAATGTCTTATGTATTATATTCTGTTTTCTGAGTACCGTCGGCAAATTTCTATTGTTTCGGCTGACGCACGAATTAGGAACTATGAAACAATTTTATCGCAGTTCAGGTGTAAGTATCGTGGTAATTTTTTTTTGGAGGTATAGAGAAAGATCGGATATAAATAAAAAGACTTTAAATACAGTGTTTTTCCCGCAGTATAGTCAGTTTGCCTATCTGTTGATGTTAATGTAGGTGACAATTTGTTGTTCGCTGTGTGGGTGGCTCATCAATCTCCGTGGTGTCTTTGATCACGTTGTGGGAACGTTTGATTGCCACATCTTCTGAAAGAGCGGCGCTAGACGAGTGATAGGGCGCTTGTATACGCCAGATGCTGTCTTAACGTCAACCACTCGTACGTGGTTGTCCTGTCAGGATATGTCTTATGATGCGACCCATTGGCCACTTCATTACAGGAAGTTGTCTTCCTTAACCAAAACTAATAATCCTTCAGGTACGTTTGGTGAAGCGGTCTTCCATTTATGCCGAGCTTGCGATTCTTGGAGTATTCTGTAGACCATTGTTTTCCAGAATGAATGCCTTAGGCGCGATACCAATCCCAGCGCTTGACCATGTTTTCCTTGTTGATCAGTATTGACGTCAGGAGCGTTGTCAATGGTTCACCAATCAAGAAGTGTCCTGGGGTGAGCGCTGTTGTATCAGTGGGTTGCTGGGTTGCATACGGTACATAAACGTCTACAGTTTGGTCGTCGCAACTAGAACTTGAACCAGTTGGACTGCGGAGTGGTATCCTACGGTGCGCAAGGGAGGGTCTGAAGACACGCGAAGCCTCTGATGATTGCGATGGAAGATGAGTGACAGGCAGTATTGGTACTGTTTCTGATACTGATTTATTGATAAACTGATTCTTATTTATAGGTGATAAAAGGTAAAAGTGCTGAGTCTGTAAAATATATGTTTTGTGTATTATGGATAATTTTAGTGTCTGGTGGGCATTGCGATATTTGATGGTCAGCAACTGCCCGCTGTCTTTGCCATCTGCGGAGAGAGTGCATTGTCAGCAGAACTCACTGCAGTGGCCAGTGTGTTGTCGTGAGGTATTATTACATGTTAAATAGAACACTGTGTCACGGTGCCACTGTGTTATGCGACGGGTATTATAAACTATTACTTAAGCATATTTCTGCACTGAATAGAGAATAGAGTGCTCTGATTTCAGAAAACTAGTGCGTTGACTTATCAGTCTCACAAGTATATAAAATTCATCTACTAAAATTTATATAGCTCGATTTATGTACAGCGCACATCACTAATTTTCATTGGCATTTAAATCGAACGGTTTCGGCGCGTTCCCGCTTTGTGGCTATTTTTCGTGAACTGTGAATGTGAGTGGTGTCGGTGGCATAGGCATAGTCTGCGAGTGATCATTTGTGTCTTGGCATTTGCATTAATCTTAAATTGTTCTTTGGGAACGCATTTACTGGACGTGTGTGTACAGAGCGGATTTTGCATCAACGCGAAGGCGAGGAAGTTTTTTTGTGTTTCGAGTGAACGCCAGGCAAGGGACATCAGAGCAAAATGCGCAAACCGGAGGATAAAAGCACAGATATACCGGATCGTCTCTTCGACTCCAATCAACGCAGGACGTATAAGCGTATGCGCTTCTTGGAAAGTAAGACTTGCCCAGAAGTGGATCATTGTGTTCTAGGGAATCCTCATGCACATTTTAACAACTCTGCGCAGCTCACAGCGCTGGCATACACATATGTATGTAAGGGCATGCAAACCAACACATACAAGCATGCGGCTTACATCTATTTTCGCCTCAGTTTCCTTTGGCACCCTTCCACTGTTTTATGTGTGAACGCGTGCGTGTGTGTGCTGGTAGAGTTGTCAAAGAAGTGACGGCCCAGCCACATACATGCATGCAAACGTACATTCTTTTTTTTTTGTCGCGTCGCATTCAATTTACAATTATTTAGTAAAAATTGTGGCTATAATGAGATGTTTTGCAATTGCTTGTGTAGGGCGGCTTGCCAAGTGCTACGAAATCATCGATGTGGAGACGACGATGTTTTTGCCGGCAAAATCGTATCAAAGAAGCTGATGATCAAGCACAACCTGAAGGAGAAGACGCTCAGGAGATTACCATTCATCGTAGTCTCAATCATCCAACATAGTGAAGTTCCATAGCTATTTCGAGGATGTCAGAACATTTACATTGTCCTGGAGCTTTGCAAGAAGCGGGTAAGTACGCCGGAAATTCAGCATAGCATGCGTTCTCCGAACTAATGGATCCCGCCTTTTTGCCACTCAGTCGATGATGGAGCTGCACAAGCGCCGGAAAAGCATCACGGAGTTCGAGTGCCGCTACTACATTTACCAGATCATCAAGGCGTCAAGTATCTGCACGACAACCGCATTATCCATCGCGACTTGAAGCTAGGAAACCTGTTCTTAAACGATATGCTGCACGTGAAGATTGGCGACTTTGGCCTAGCACTCGCATCGAATATGAGGGCGAACGCAAGAAGACTCTGTGCGGCACCCCAACTACATTGCCCCAGAAATTCTCACCAAAAAGGGGCATTCGTTCGAAGTGGACATATGGTCCATTGGCTGCGTCATGTACACTCTGTTGGTAGGCAACCCCGTTTGAGACCAAAACGCTGAAGACACTTATTCAAAGATCAAGAAGTGCGAGTACAGAGTGCCAAGCTACTTGAGAAAACCTGCTGCTGATATGGTGATCTCCATGCTCCAGCCGAACCCTGAGAGCGCCAGCAATTGGCCAGTTGCTGAACTACGACTTCTGAAGGCTCGAAGGTGCCAACGTTCTTGCCAAGCTCTTGCCTAACTATGGCTCGCGAATTGCATCAACGACACCATTGAAGACTCCATTCATCGCAAGCCGCTGATGGAGATGAACGGCATTAGGGATGATACTCGTCTGGAGTCAACATTCCTCAAGACCAACTTGCACGACGCCATCACTGCCTCGGCCCAGGTGTGCCGCCACAACGAAGACTACCGCAGCGACATTGAGAGCTTGCACCAGCAGCTCACCAATCTGATCAACAACAAGGTTTGTAATCATTGCAGTGATTGTATCTGTTAAATAATTATTAATCATCTCGTGCTTACAGCGCGCATACTGCAAGCAATCTCGAGATGAGAATACCGATCCTGCAGCACAGCCGCTCTTCTGGATATCCAAATGGGTCGACTACAGTGAAAATACGGCTTCGGTTATCAGCTCTGGATGAGGGCATTGGCGTTATGTTCAACGACACAACCAAATTGATTCTGCTTCCGAACCAGATCAACGTCCACTTCATAGACAAGGACGGAAAGGAGAGCTACATGACTACGACCGATTACTGCAAGACACTTGATAAAAGATGAAGCTGCTTTCCTACTTCAAGCGTTACATGATCGAGCATCTCGTGAAGGCTGGAGCAATAATGTGAACATTGGAAGTGATCAGATATCGCGTATGCCCCATTTGCACTCCTGGTTCCGCACAACGTGTGCTGTGGTCATGCATCTTACAACGGTTCCGTACAGGTAGCTACACAAATTTAGTAAATGCTCTCCCGACTTATAGAAATTAACCAAAACTATTCCTGATTTCAGCTTAATTTTTCGGATCACATGAAGCTCATTCTTTGTCCGCGTATGAGTGCCATTACATACATGGATCACGAAAAGAACTTCCGCACATATCGTTCTCGACCATCGTGGAGAACGGTGTGTCCAAAGAATTATATCAAAAGATACGCTATGCCCAAGAAAAACTTAGAAAAATGCTGGAGAAGATGTTTGTTTAATTGTTGGATGATGTTCACCATCTCACAACCTACAGCGGACTATCATTCTAAGGCAAATGTTAGTTTAAGCTAAATCACGAACGCCTTAGCCAACCCACCTAACCATTCATCTGTTTCCCACGCCAATTCTTTCCCACAATCGTAGTTTTGTCCAAATTTGTATTTACTGTTTAACGTTTTTTTTTTCGTTTGGTTTTGCATTCCACTTTAGTTCCCTGTTTAACGTTTATATCTGTTCAAATATTTTCGTACACGAATATCGAAAGAAATTATTAATAAATTAAAAATAAATGTATACTTTTAGAAATTACAAGTTATCATCGATCGCCACGCATCATTTCAACAATTCGAACATTTGTGTAGAAAAACAACAACAAAACATGGATGTTAACTATAGAACCTGCGGTTTGGGAGTAAACATTTCTTTTGTATTTTTACCTAAGCTAATAAAATTTGAACCACTGTAGTAATAAATACAATGCTTCTCAAATTATTCAAATTGGAAGATTTTACGTCTCAAATTGATTCTAGGAATGTCTTATGTATTATATTTCTGTTTTCTGAGTACCGTCGGCAAATTTCTATTGTTTCGGCTGACGCACGAATTAGGAAACTTGAAACAATTTATCGCAGTTCGGTGTAAGTATCGTGGTAATTTTTTTTTTGGAGGTATAGAGAAAGATCGGATATAAAAAAAAGACTTTAAATACAGTGTTTTTTCCCGCAGTATACTCAGGTTGCCCATCTGTTGATGTTAATGTAGGTGACAATTTTGTTGTTCGCTGTGTGGGTGGCTCATCAATCTCCGTGGTGTCTTTGATCACGTTGTGGGAACGTTTGATTGCACATCTTCTGGAAAGAGCGGCGCTAGACGAGTGATAGGGCGCTTGTATACGCCAGATGCTGTCTTAACGTCAACCACTCGTACGTGTTTGTCCTGTCCAGGATATGTCTTAATGATGCGACCCATTGGCCACTTCATTACAGGAAGGTTGTTTCCTTAACCAAAACTAATAATCCTTCAGGTACGTTTGGTGAAGCGGTCTTCCATTTATGCCGAGCTTGCAATTCTTGAGGTATTCTGTAGACCATTGTTTCCAGAATGAATGCTTTAGGCGCGATACCAATTCCAGCGCTTGACCAATGTTCTCCTTGTTGATCAGTATTGACGTCAGGAGGCGTTGTCAATGTTCACCAATCAAGAAGTGTCTGGGTGAGCGCTGTTGTATCAGTGGGATCATTTGACATTGGAGTGATGGTCGAGAATTGAGAATTGCTTTAATTTCGATTATCACTGTGTTTAGTTCTTCAATGTCAATGAGGCTGTGTTGGTGGTTGTTATCAACAGCTTTTTTGCTGATTTTACCGCCGCTTCCCAGAGGCCGCCAAACGATGGAGCCCTGGAGGAATGAATTTAAAATCCACTTGTTTTTGTTGCAATGATTCGTGATCAGAGCACTTGCCTTTGAGCTGAATATAGAGTCTTCTAATTCTTTAAGCTGGTTGTTTGCACCCACAAAGTTCGTTGCATTGTCGCAATGAATAGTTTGGCACTTCCCACGTCTGCTTAAGAATCGACGCAGGGCGGCCAGAATGCATCTGTGGTCAGGTCGCTTACCAGCTCCAGGTGTACTGCCTTTGTGGAAAGCAGCAGAACACGGCGATGTATGCCTTTTCCCTGGTCTTTTCCTCGGATCTTATGGTGGATCGAGATTGGTCCACAGTAGTCGACGCCTGCATTAAGAAACGGGCGTGCTTGTGTGATCGTTGTGCTGGGAGATTGCCCATGATCTGGTGCATCAGCTTTGGTCTAGCCTTGGTGCATCTAACACAGCTGTGGATGATGCTTTAGCCATTGTCTTGTCATTGATAATCCAATATTGTTGTCTTGCGATGCCCTTAATGCTTGAGCACCACAATGCATGTTCTCCTCATGTAGCTCCCGCAAGATCATTTTGACGATTGGGTCATTGTAAGGCAGCAAAACTGGGTGTTTTGCGTTGTATGGAAGTAGAGCTTCTTCAAGTCTACCACCAACTCGGATGAGGCATCGTCTCTAGGAAGGGAGATAACGATATGATCGAGCTCTTTCTATCCACAGTCTTATAGCGTTGGAACGTTTTAACTCTGCTGTAAACTCGACTTGTTGTATGGTTCGCAGGATTATAGTGCGGGCGTGAGTCAGTTCTTCTGCGCAGAGCGTCGTGGTGTTCGCTCTGTTGGTTTGTAGCAGAAGCGTAACATATATGCCACAATGCGTTGCAGTTTGTGAAACGAGTTGCTATGTCTGCAAGTATATAATTCGTCCCAAGTGCGCTAGGTGTGATTGGCAAGCTTACATGTTTAGCTTTTCTCTCAAGATTGCTGGTTCTATGTTGGGTGCCTTCGTCCAGTTGTCTCGAGATCCGTGCAGGAATAATGGTCCATATAACCACAGATTGTGATTGCAGTCTGCTCGCTGCGATTCCTCTCGACAGACATCGGCTGCGTTGTTGGCCGATGACACGTGACGCCATTGTGACTGGTTTGTTAATGCCTGGATTTTGGCTATTCGATTTGCCAAAAGGTATGGTATGTTGATGACGATGCGTTTATCCAGGATAACACAACGGTGGAATCACTCCAACACCATCCTGAAACCGTGTTAATGTCGGATCCTGTCGGACTCGGTTTGTGAGCTCGGCACCGAGGACTGCAGCACTCAGTTCTAACCGTGGTAGCGATTGTTTGGCTGTCGGCGCCACACGTGATTTCGAACAGAGCAGTCTTACTGACACTTGGTTGTTTTGTATGTAGCGCGTACATATACAGCTGCGCCATATGCTCGTTCTGATGCATCTACAAACGTATGGTGTTCTTGGGTAACTGGAGTTTTACCATCGTAGATATGCCGGGGAACTTGCATTTTGTTCAATGTTTGTAAGTCGTCCCGGTATTCTTTCCATTCGGTTTGGTGTTGTAATGGTAATTCGTCATCCCAATCCAGTTTGAGCTCCCAAAGTTGTTGCATGAAGATTTTTGCCTTTACTACCACGGTGCAAAGAGTCCTAGTGGGTCAAAGTTTGGGCCAGTTCGGAACATACCACCCGTTTGGTGATGCGTGTAGCCTGGCTTTTCTGTGTTCGTCCACACAATGTATCCTTCTTCGGCATCCAGATGAGACCCAGAGTTTTCACGCTGTATGCTCTAGTGTCTCTCCTAGTTTTACATCGGTTACAGTATCCTCTTTGGGGATTCCTTGGAGAAGTTGCTCATTGTTGGAGCACACTTGCGCAATTTGAATCCGACGGTAGCAATATTTTATTAGTTCTTGTCGAACATGAATTGCCTCTGGAATCGTGTTTGCTCAGTTAGACAGTCGTCAACATAGAAATCGGTTTTTAATGTTGTTGATCCTACTGGTAGTCTGTCTTTGTATTGTATTGTCAAATGATCCAGACATTTCGTTGCTAGGAACGGAGCAGCTGTTGTCCCATATGTTACTGTTTTCAGGCGATAGTACCTGATCTCTTCGGATGGATTGTTTCTCAGACTATCATCTGATAGAATTGATCCTCCGGTTCATCCACACTTGCCGGTACATCTTTTCTATGTCCGCTGTGAATACGTACTTATGAATTCGAAATCGTAGCAGAATGGACATAAGTTCGCTCTGAACGGTGGTCCAGCCTGCAGAATGTCGTTCAAGATTTCCCGCTTGTTGATTTGCATGAGGCATCGAATACTACCGAAGCTTTGTGGTGGTGCTTTCAGGTTTGAGTACACAATGATGTGGAATGAAGTAGTGCCTTTTTGGGAACTTTTGATGCTGGCACCATCTTCATATGTCCTAGTCCTTCATACTCTTCCATGAAGTCCACATAATCTTCCAAGTTTCTGGTGAGCTTCGCCGCTCCAACGCTAGGAATCTTTTTGTTGCGGTTTCCAACGACTCCCCCAGGGCTGAAGGGTGGCAATCAATATCGGATCCCATGTAGATATATTGATGCCCAATCCTTTAGTGATGCAAGGGATTCTATGGTTGTTATATACAACTCTTTTAATGACTTGGGATCGTCATTAATTGTTTGGTGATTGAGGAAGCGGTTCAGTACCGTGTTCGAACATCTCTGGGATTGTTGTATGCGTCAACTAGTATTTCCCAAGCGGCTTCATAATTTTCTTCCTTTAGATCGATATGTCGAATCAATCTTTCTGCCTCGCGGTAACGGTGGTTTTAAGATACCACATCTTTTTCACCGTAGGCATGTTGGTCTCATGCACCATGCATGAGAACAGATCGAAGAACTGGGGTCCACTTTAATAGATCCCCATCAAACTTTGGGATGCTGATGCGTGGAAGCTGCACGTTATCCGTGTTTGGTGTGGCTGATTTCTATTGTTTCGGCTGACTCACGAATTAGGAAACTTGAAACAATTTATCGCAGTTCAGGTGTAAGTATCGTGGTAATTTTTTTTTGGAGGTATAGAGAAAGATCGGATATAAAAAAAGACTTTAAATACAGTGTTTTTTCCCGCAGTATACGTCAGGTTGCCATCTGTTTGATGTTAATGTAGGTGACAATTTTGTTGTTCGCTGTGTGGGTGGCTCATCAATCTCCGTGGTGTCACTGATCACGTTGTGGGAACGTTTGATTGCCACATCTTCTGGAAAGAGCGGCGCTAGACGAGTGATAGGGCGCTTGTATACGCCAGATGCTGTCTTAACGTCAACCACTCGTACGTGGTTGTCCTGTCCAGGATATGTCTTAATGATGCGACCCATTGGCACTTCATTACAGGAAGGTTGTCTTCCTCAACCAAAACTAATAATCCTTCAGGTACGTTTGGTGAAGCGGTCTTCCATTTATGCCGAGCTTGCAATTCTTGGAGGTATTCTGTAGACCATTGTTTCCAGAATGAATGCTTTAGGCGCGATACCAATTCCCAGCGCTTGACCAATGTTCTTCCTTGTTGATCAGTATTGACGTCAGGAGGCGTTGTCAATGGTTCACCAATCAAGAAGTGTCCTGGGGTGAGCGCTGTTGTATCAGTGGGTTGCTGGGTTGCATACGGTACATAAACCGTCTACAGTTTGGTCGTCGCAACTAGAACTTGAACCAGTTGGACTGCGGAGTGGGTATCCTACGGTGCGCAAGGAGGGTCTGAAGACACGGCGACAGCCTCTGATAATTGCGATGGAAGATGAGTGACAGGCAGTTATGGTACTGTTTCTGATACTGATTTTATTGATAAAACTGATTCTTATTTATAGGTGATAAAAGGTACAAAAGTGTGAGTCTGTAAAATATATGTTTTGTGTATTATGGATAATTTTAGTGTCTGGTGGGCAATTGCGATATTTTGATGGTCAGCAACTGCCCCGCTGTCTTTGCCATCTGCGGAGAGAGTGCATTGTCAGCAGAACTCACTGCAGTGGCCAGTTGTTTGTCGTGAGGTATTATATTACATGTTAAATAGAACACTGTGTCACGGTGCCACTGTGTTATGCCGACGGGTATTATAAACTATTACTTAAGCATATTTCTGCAACTGAACAAAATAGAGTGCTCTGATTCAGAAAACTAGTTGCGTTGACTTATCAGTCTCACAAGTATATAAAAATTCATCTACTAAAATTTATTATAGCTCGATTTATGTACAGCGCACATCACTAATTTTCATTGGCATTTAAATCGAACGGTTTCGGCGCGTTCTCCGCTTTGTGGCTATTTTTCGTGAACTGTGAATTGTGAGTGGTGTCGGTGGGCATAGGCATAGTCTGCGAGTGATCATTTGTGTCTTGGCATTTGCATTAATCTTAAATTGTTTCTTTGGGAACGCATTTAACTGGACGTGGTGTTGTACAGAGCGGATTTTGCATCAACGCGAAGGCGAGGAAGTTTTTTGTGTTTCGAGTGAACGCCAAGGCAAAGGGACATCAGAGCAAAATGGCCGCAAAACCGGAGGATAAAAGCACAGATATACCGGATCGTCTCTTCGACTCCAATCAACGCAGGACGTATAAGCGTATGCGCTTCTTTGGAAAGGTAAGACTTGCCCAGAAGTGGATCATTGTGTTCTAGGGAATCCTCATGCACATTTTAACAACTCTGCGCAGCCTCACAGCGCTGGGCATACACATATGTATGCAAGGGCATGCAAACCAACACATACAAGCATGCGGCTTACATCTATTTTCGCCTCAGTTTCCTTTGGCACCCTTCCACTGTTTTATGTGTGAACGCGTGCGTGTGTGTGCCTGGTAGAGTTGTCAAAGAAGTGACGGCCCAGCACATACATGCATGCAAACGTACATTCTTTTTTTTTGTCGCGTCGCATTCATTACAATTATTTAGTAAAAATTGTGGCTATAATGAGATGTTTTGCAATTGCTTGTGTAGGGCGGCTTTGCAAGTGCTACGAAATCATCGATGTGGAGACCGACGATGTTTTTGCCGGCAAAATCGTATCAAGAAGCTGATGATCAAGCACAACCTGAAGGAGAAGACGCTCAGGAGATTACCATTCATCGTAGTCTCAATCATCCCAACATAGTGAATTCCATAGCTATTTCGAGATGTCCAGAACATTTACATTGTCCTGGACCTTTGCAAGAAGCGGGTAAGTACGCCGGAAATTCAGCATAGCATGCGTTCTTCCGAACTAATGGATCCCGCTTTTTGCCACTCAGTCGATGATGGAGCTGCACAAGCGCCGGAAAAGCATCACGGAGTTCGAGTGCCGCTACTACATTTTCCAGATCATCCAAGGCGTCAAGTATCTGCACGACAACCGCATTATCCATCGCGACTTGAAGCTAGGAAACTGTTCTTGAACGATATGCTGCACGTGAAGATTGCGACTTTGGCCTAGCCACTCGCATCGAATATGAGGGCGAACGCAAGAAGACTCTGTGCGGCACCCCAAACTACATTGCCCCAGAAATTCTCACCAAAAAGGGGCATTCGTTCGAAGTGGACATATGTCCATTGGCTGCGTCATGTACACTCTGTTGGTAGGCCAACCCCGTTTGAGACCAAAACGCTGAAAAACACTTATTCAAAGATCAAGAAGTGCGAGTACAGAGTGCCAAGCTACTTGAGAAAACCTGCTGCTGATATGGTGATCTCCATGCTCCAGCCGAACCCTGAGAGCCGCCAGCAATTGGCCAGTTGCTGAACTACGACTTCTGAAGGCTCGAAGGTGCCAACGTTCTTGCCAAGCTCTGCCTAACTATGGCTCCGCGAATTGGCATCAACGACACCATTGAAGACTCCATTCATCGCAAGCCGCTGATGGAGATGAACGGCATTAGGGATGATACTCGTCTGAGTCAACATTCCTCAATACCAACTTGCACGACGCCATCACTGCCTCGGCCAGTGTGCCGCCACAACGAAGACTACCGCAGCGACATTGAGAGCTTGCACCAGCAGCTCACCAATCTGATCAACAACAAGGTTTGTAATCATGCAGTGATTGTATCTGTTAAATAATTATTATCATCTCGTGCTTACAGCCGCGCATACTGCAAGGCATCTCGAGGATGAGAATACCGATCCTGCAGCACAGCCGCTCTTCTGGATATCCAAATGGGTCGACTACAGTGAAAAATACGGCTTCGGTTATCAGCTCTGTGATGAGGGCATTGGCGTTATGTTCAACGACACAACCAAATTGATTCTGCTTCCGAACCAGATCAACGTCCACTTCATAGACAAGGACGGAAAGGAGAGCTACATGACTACGACCGATTACTGCAAGACGCTTGATAAAAAGATGAAGCTGCTTTCCTACTTCAAGCGTTACATGATCGAGCATCTCGTAAGGCTGGAGCCAATAATGTGAACATTGAGAGTGATCAGATATCGCGTATGCCCATTTGCACTCCTGGTTCCGCACAACGTGTGCTGTGGTCATGCATCTACCAACGGTTCCGTACAGGTAGCTACACAAATTTAGTAAATGCTCTCCCGACTTATAGAAATTAACCAAAACTATTCCTGATTTCAGCTTAATTTTTCGATCACATGAAGCTCATTCTTTGTCCGCGTATGAGTGCCATTACATACATGGATCACGAGAAGAACTTCCGCACATATCGCTTCTCGACCATCGTGGAGAACGGTGTGTCCAAAGAATTATATCAAAAGATACGCTATGCCCAAGAAAACTTAGAAAAATGCTGGAGAAGATGTTTGTTTAATTGTTGGATGATGTTCACCATCTCCACAACCTACCAGCGGACTATCATTCTAAGGCAAAATGTTAGTTTAAGCTAAATCACGAACGCCTTAGCCAACCCAACCTAACCATTCATCTGTTCCCACGCCAATTCTTCCCACAATCGTAGTTTCTGTCCAAATTTGTATTTACTGTTTAACGTTTTTTTTTTTTGTTTGGCTTTGCATTCCATTTTAGTTCCCTGTTTAACGTTTATATCTGTTCAAATATTTTCGTACACGAATATCGAAAGAAATTATTAATAAATAAAAATAAATGTATACTTTTAGAAATTACATGTATCCTCGATCGCCCACGCATCATTTCAACAATTCGAACATTTGTGTAGAAAAAACAACAAACAAAACATGGATGTTAACTATTAGAACCCTGCGGTTTGGGAGTAACATTTCTTTTGTATTTTTACCTAAGCTAATAAAATTTGAACCACTGTAGTAATAAATACAATGCTTCTCAAATTATTCAAATTGGAAGATTTTACGTCTCAAATTGATTCTAGGAATGTCTTATGTATTATATTTCTGTTTTCTGAGTACGTCGGCCAAATTTCTATTGTTTCGGCTGACGCACGAATTAGGAAACTTGAAACAATTTATCGCCAGTTCCGGTGTAAGTATCGTGGTAATTTTTTTTTTGGAGTATAGAGAAAATCGATATAAAAAAAGACTTTAAATACAGTGTTTTTTCCCGCATATACGTCAGGTTGCCATCTGTTGATGTTAATGTAGTGACAATTTTGTTGTTCGCTGTGTGTGTGGCTCATCAATCTCCGTGGTGTCTTTGATCACGTTGTGGAACGTTTGATTGCCACATCTTCTGGAAAGAGCGGCGCTAGACGAGTGATAGGGCGCTTGTATACGCCAGATGCTGTCTTAACGTTCAACCACTCGTACGTGGTTGTCCTGTCAGGATATGTCTTAATGATGCGACCCATTGCCACTTCATTACAGGAAGGTTGTCTTCCTTAACCAAAACTAATAATCCTTCAGTACGTTTGTGAAGCGGTCTTCCATTTATGCCGAGCTTGCAATTCTTGGAGGTATTCTGTAGACCATTGTTTCCAGAATGAATGCTTTAGGCGCGATACCATTCCAGCGCTTGACCAATGTCTTCCTTGTTGTCAGTATTGACGTCAGGAGGCGTTGTCAATGGTTCACCAATCAAGAAGTGTCCTGGGGTGAGCGCTGTTGTATCAGTGGATCATTTGACATTGGATGATGGGTCGAAATTGAGAATTGCTTTAATTTCGATTATCACTGTGTTTAGTTCTTCAAATGTCAATGAGGCTGTGTTGGTGGTTGTATCAACAGCTTTTTTCTGATTTTACCGCCGCTTCCCAGAGGCCGCCAAACGATGGAGCCCTGGAGAATGAATTTAAAATCCACTTGTTTTTTGTTGCAATGATTCGTGATCAGAGCACTTGCCTTTGAGCTGAATATAGAGTCTTCTAATTCTTTAAGCTGGTTGTTTGCACCCACAAAGTTCGTTGCATTGTCGCAATGAATAGTTTTGGCACTTCCCACGTCTGCTTAAGAATCGACGCAGGGCGCCAAGAATGCATCTGTGGTCAGTCGCTTACCAGCTCCAGGTGTACTGCCTTTGTGAAAAGCAGCAGAACACGGCGATGTATTGCCTTTTCCCTGGTCTTTTCCTCGGATCTTATGGTGGATCGAGATTGGTCCACAGTAGTCGACGCCTGCATTAAGAAACGGCGTGCTTGTGTGACTCGTTGTGCTGGAGATTGCCATGATCTGGTGCATCAGCTTTGGTCTAGCCTTGGTGCATCTAACACAGCTGTGGATGATGCTTCTAGCCATTGTCTTGTCATTGATAATCCAATATTGTTGTCTTGCGATTGCCCTTAATGCTTGAGCACCACAATGCATGTTCTCCTCATGTAGCTCCCGCAAGATCATTTTGACGATTGGGTCATTGTAAGGCAGCAAAACTGGGTGTTTTGCGTTGTATGGAAGTAGAGCTTCTTCAAGTCTACCACCAACTCGGATGAGCTCATCGTCTCCTAGGAAGGGAGATAACGATATGATCGAGCTCTTTCTATCCACAGTCTTATAGCGTTGGAACTGTTTTAACTCTGCTGTAAACTCGACTTGTTGTATGGTTCGCAGGATTATAGTGCGGGCGTGGCAAGCTTACATGTTTAGCTTTTCTCTCAAGATTGCTGGGTTCAATGTTGGGTGCCTTCGTCCAGTTGTCTCGAGATCCGTGCAGGAATAATGGTCCATATAACCACAGATTGTGATCTGCCAGTCTGCTCGCTGCGATTCCTCTCGACAGGACATCGGCTGCGTTGTTGGCCGATGACACGTGACGCCATTGTGACTGGTTTGTTAATGCCTGGATTTTGGCTATTCGATTTGCCACAAAGGTATGGTATGTTGATGACGATGCGTTTATCCAGGATAACACAACGGTGGAATCACTCCAACACCATCCTGAAACCGTGTTAATGTCCATGTGCAGACCCTGTCGGACTCGGTTTTGAGCTCGGCACCGAGGACTGCAGCACAAAGTTCTAACCGTGGTAGCGATTGTTTGGCTGTCGGCGCCACACGTGATTTCGAAGAGAGCAGTCTTACTGACACTTGGTTGTTTTTTTATGTAGCGCGTACATATACAGCTGCGCCATATGCTCGTTCTGATGCATCTACAAACGTATGGAGTTCTTGGTAACTGGAGTTTTACCATCGTAGATATGCCGGGGAACTTGCATTTTGTTCAATGTTTGTAGTCGTCCCGGTATTCTTTCCATTCGGTTTGGTGTTGTAATGGTAATTCGTCATCCCAATCCAGTTTGAGCTCCCAAAGTTGTTGCATGAAGATTTTTGCCTTTACTACCACCGGTGCAAAGAGTCCTAGTGGGTCAAAGATTTGGGCCAGTTCGGAACATACCACCCGTTTGGTGATGCGTGTAGCCTGGCTTTTCTGTGTTCGTCCACACAATGTATCCTTCTTCGGCATCCAGATGAGACCCAGAGTTTTCACGCTGTAGTGCTCTAGTGTCTCTCCTAGTTTTACATCGGTTACAGTATCCTCTTTGGGGATTCCTTGGAGAAGTTGCTCATTGTTGGAGCACCACTTGCGCAATTTGAATCCGGACGGTAGCAATATTTTATTTAGTTCTTGTCGAACATGAATTGCCTCTGGAATCGTGTTTGCTCCAGTTAGACAGTCGTCAACATAGAAATCGGTTTTTAATGTTGTTGATCCTACTGGTAGTCTGTCTTTGTATTGTATTGCCAAATGATCCAGACATTTCGTTGCTAGGAACGGATCTGCTGGATCAGATCGCTTTCTTTGGGACCTACTGAAGGTTTCTCATGCTTTTCTTTAGGGACGATTTGACGTTCCCCACGAGCACTAGACGTCTGTGATAGCTTATCCATGCATTCGGTAAAAATCGTAATGTATTGCTTACATGTTGTACGTAAGTCTTCACGGAATTTTACGTATTCATCCGTTTTGTCTGTATCGCGAAGTTTGGAGTCGTTTTTGTTAAAGCGATTCCACGCATTTTCGAGTGCTGATATTTGGGCTTGAAAATAAGAGGCCGTTTGCTTTCGTTCTTGGGAATCTTTTTTAAATTTCCGAATGCACCTCGATATTTCCTCACCAATCTCTTGCTGCACATCCATTGCCATTGTAGCGGCAGCTTCTGCCTCCATATGTGTATCCATTCTATCTGTTTGTACTTATTACTTCTGACCCGTTGGGAGTGTTTTATTTGCTTTGCAGCTGGATACGCTCGAAATCGCAACCGTTGTCGGTCAGAAAGGTAATAGTACAGGTGATGTGTTGGATGGAGGGATTTGTGCTGTTTCCAATCTATGGAACGCACGGAACAACAAAAATTTATTACCTTGGTGGTAATCGAATTCTATAGCTGTTTTTCTGTTGGCTGATAACCTGAATATGTCAGATTTGCCAAAGTGATACTTATTGGTAGGAGATGCTACCGTAAGTGTACGCCCTGATGCCAAATTTTTATTGAAGATGTCCTGTTGACTGCTTCAATCTGATGTCCAGATCGAATCCTTTCACTGTAGCTTGTCTGACAGTTTGAAAGGATGACCAAGATCGGGGTCACCAAATGTTAATGTGTGTGTGTGTGTAGGAAGCTGGGTTGCATACGGTACATAAACCGTCTACAGTTTGGTCGTCGCAACTAGAACTTGAACCAGTTGGACTGCGGAGTGGGTATCCTACGGTGCGCAAGGGAGGGTCTGAAGACACGGCGACAGCCTCTGATGATTGCGATGGAAGATGAGTGACAGGCATTTATGGTACTGTTTCTGATACTGATTTTATTGATAAAACTGATTCTTATTTATAGGTGATAAAAGGTACAAAAGTGCTGAGTCTGTAAAATATATGTTTTGTGTATTATGGATAATTTTAGTGTCTGGTGGGCAATTGCGATATTTTGATGGTCAGCAACTGCCCCGCTGTCTTTGCCATCTGCGGAGAGAGTGCATTGTCAGCAGAACTCACTGCAGTGGCCAGTGTGTTGTCGTGAGGTATTATATTACATGTTAAATAGAACACTGTGTCACGGTGCCACTGTGTTATGCCGACGGGTATTATAAACTATTACTTAAGCATATTTCTGCAACTGAACAAAATAGAGTGCTCTGATTTCAGAAAAGTAGTTGCGTTGACTTATCAGTCTCACAAGTATATAAAAATTCATCTACTAAAATTTATTATAGCTCGATTTATGTACAGCGCACATCACTAATTTTCATTGGCATTTAAATCGAACGGTTTCGGCGCGTTCTCCGCTTTGTGGCTATTTTTCGTGAACTGTGAATTGTGAGTGGTGTCGGTGGGCATAGGCATAGTCTGCGAGTGATCATTTGTGTCTTGGCATTTGCATTAATCTTAAATTGTTTCTTTGGGAACGCATTTAACTGGACGTGGTGTGTACAGAGCGGATTTTGCATCAACGCGAAGGCGAGGAAGTTTTTTGTGTTTCGAGTGAACGCCAAGGCAAAGGGACATCAGAGCAAAATGGCCGCAAAACCAGAGGATAAAAGCACAGATATACCGGATCGTCTCTTCGACTCCAATCAACGCAGGACGTATAAGCGTATGCGCTTCTTTGGAAAGGTAAGACTTGCCCCAGAAGTGGATCATTGTGTTCTAGGGAATCCTCATGCACATTTTAACAACTCTGCGCAGCCTCACAGCGCTGGGCATACACATATGTATGTAAGGCATGCAAACCAACACATACAAGCATGCGGCTTACATCTATTTTCGCCTCAGTTTCCTTTGGCACCCTTCCACTGTTTTATGTGTGAACGCGTGCGTGTGTGTGCCTGGTAGAGTTGTCAAAGAAGTGACGGCCCAGCCACATACATGCATGCAAACGTACATTCTTTTTTTTTTGTCGCGTCGCATTCAATTTACAATTATTTAGTAAAAAATTGTGGCTATAATGAGATGTTTTGCAATTGCTTGTGTAGGGCGGCTTTGCCAAGTGCTACGAAATCATCGATGTGGAGACCGACGATGTTTTTGCCGGCAAAATCGTATCAAAGAAGCTGATGATCAAGCACAACCAGAAGGAGAAGACCGCTCAGGAGATTACCATTCATCGTAGTCTCAATCATCCAACATAGTGAAGTTCCATAGCTATTTCGAGGATGTCCAGAACATTTACATTGTCCTGGAGCTTTGCAAGAAGCGGGTAAGTACGCCGGAAATTCAGCATAGCATGCGTTCTTCCGAACTAATGGATCCCGCCTTTTTGCCACTCAGTCGATGATGGAGCTGCACAAGCGCCGGAAAAGCATCACGGAGTTCGAGTGCCGCTACTACATTTACCAGATCATCCAAGCGTCAAGTATCTGCACGACAACCGCATTATCCATCGCGACTTGAAGCTAGGAAACCTGTTCTTAAACGATATGCTGCACGTGAAGATTGGCGACTTTGGCCTAGCCACTCGCATCGAATATGAGGGCGAACGCAAGAAGACTCTGTGCGGCACCCCAAACTACATTGCCCCAGAAATTCTCACCAAAAAGGGGCATTCGTTCGAAGTGGACATATGGTCCATGGCTGCGTCATGTACACTCTGTTGGTAGGCCAACCCCGTTTGAGACCAAAACGCTGAAGGACACTTATTCAAAGATCAAGAAGTGCGAGTACAGAGTGCCAAGCTACTTGAGAAAACCTGCTGCTGATATGGTGATCTCCATGCTCCAGCCGAACCCTGAGAGCCGCCCAGCAATTGGCCAGTTGCTGAACTACGACTTCCTGAAGGGCTCGAAGGTGCCAACGTTCTTGCCAAGCTCTTGCCTAACTATGGCTCCGCGAATTGGCATCAACGACACCATTGAAGACTCCATTCATCGCAAGCCGCTGATGGAGATGAACGGCATTAGGGATGATACTCGTCTGGAGTCAACATTCCTCAATACCAACTTGCACGACGCCATCACTGCCTTGGCCCAGGTGTGCCGCCACAACGAAGACTACCGCAGCGACATTGAGAGCTTGCACCAGCAGCTCACCAATCTGATCAACAACAAGTTTGTAATCATTGCAGTGATTGTATCTGTTAAATAATTATTAATCATCTCGTGCTTACAGCCGCGCATACTGCAAGGCAATCTCGGGGATGAGAATACCGATCCTGCAGCACAGCCGCTCTTCTGGATATCCAAATGGGTCGACTACAGTGACAAATACGGCTTCGGTTATCAGCTCTGTGATGAGGGCATTGGCGTTATGTTCAACGACACAACCAAATTGATTCTGCTTCCGAACCAGATCAACGTCCACTTCATAGACAAGGACGGAAAGGAGAGCTACATGACTACGACCGATTACTGCAAGACGCTTGATAAAAAGATGAAGCTGCTTTCCTACTTCAAGCGTTACATGATCGAGCATCTCGTGAAGGCTGGAGCCAATAATGTGAACATTGAGAGTGATCAGATATCGCGTATGCCCCATTTGCACTCCTGGTTCCGCACAACGTGTGCTGTGGTCATGCATCTTACCAACGGTTCCGTACAGGTAGCTACACAAATTTAGTAAATGCTCTCCCGACTTATAGAAATTAACCAAAACTATTCCTGATTTCAGCTTAATTTTCGGATCACATGAAGCTCATTCTTTGTCCGCGTATGAGTGCCATTACATACGTGGATCACGAGAAGAACTTCCGCACATATCGCTTCTCGACCATCGTGGAGAACGGTGTGTCCAAAGATTTATATCAAAAGATACGCTATGCCAAGAAAAACTTAGAAAAATGCTGGAGAAGATGTTCTTAATTGTTGGATGATGTTCACCATCTCCACAACCTACCAGCGGACTATCATTCTAAGCAAAATGTTAGTTTAAGCTAAATCACGAACGCCTTAGCCAACCCAACCTAACCTCGTCGACTAAAATATCACCAATTCCCCATTCATCTGTTCCCACGCCAATCGTAGTTTCTGTCCAAAATTTGTATTTACTGTTTAACGTTTTTTTTTGTTTGTTTTTGCATTCACTTTAGTTCCTGTTTAACGTTTATATCTGTTCAAATATTCGTACACGATATCGAAAGAATTATTAATAAATAAAAATAAATGTAACTTTTAAAATTACAAGTAATCCTCGATCGCCACGCATCATTTCAACAATTCGAACATTTGTGTAGAAAAAAACAACAAACAAAACATGGATGTTAACTATTAGAACCCTGCGTTGGAGAAACATTTCTTTTGTATTTTACCTAAAGCTAATAAAATTTGAACCACTGTAGTATAAATACAATGCTTCTCAAATTATTCAAATTGGAAGATTTTACGTCTTCAAATTGATTCTAGGAATGTCTTATGTATTATATTTCTGTTTTCTAGTACCGTCGCCAAATTCTATTGTCGCTGACGCACGAATTAGGAAACTTGAAACAATTTATCGCAGTTCCGTGAAGTATCTGGTAATTTTTTTTTGGAGTATAGAGAAAGATCGATATAAAAAAAAGACTTTAAATACAGTGTTTTTTCCGCATATACGTCAGGTTGCCCATCTGTTGATGTTAATGTAGGTGACAATTTTGTTGTTTGCTGTGTGGTGGCTCATCAATCTCCGTGGTGTCACTGATCACGTTGTGGGAACGTTGATTGCCACATCTTCTGGAAAGAGCGGCGCTAGACGAGTGATAGGGCGCTTGTATACGCCAGATGCTGTCTTAACGTCAACCACTCGTACGTGTTGTCCTGTCCAGGATATGTCTTAATGATGCGACCCATTGGCCACTTCATTACAGGAAGTTGTCTTCCTTAACCAAAACTAATAATCCTTCAGTACGTTTGGTGAAGCGGTCTTCCATTTATGCCGAGCTTGCAATTCTTGGAGGTATTCTGTAGACCATTGTTTCCAGAATGAATCCTTAGGCGCGATACCAATTCCAGCGCTTGACCAATGTTCTTCCTTGTTGATCAGTATTGACGTCAGGAGGCGTTGTCAATGGTTCACCAATCAAGAAGTGTCCTGGGGTGAGCGCTGTTGTATCAGTGGGTTGCTGGTTGCATACGGTACATAAACCGTCTACAGTTTGGTCGTCGCAACTAGAACTTGAACCAGTTGGACTGCGGAGTGGGTATCCTACGGTGCGCAAGGGAGGGTCTGAAGACACGGCGACAGCCTCTGATGATTGCGATGGAAGATGAGTGACAGGCAGTTATGTACTGTTTCTGATACTGATTTTATTGATAAAACTGATTCTTATTTATAGGTGATAAAAGGTACAAAAGTGCTGAGTCTGTAAAATATATGTTTTGTGTATTATGATAATTTTAGTGTCTGGTGGGCAATTGCGATATTTGATGGTCAGCAACTGCCCGCTGTCTTTGCCATCTGCGGAGAGAGTGCATTGTCAGCAGAACTCACTGCAGTGGCCAGTGTTGTGTGAGAGTATTATATTACATGTTAAATAGAACACTGTGTCACGGTGCCACTGTGTTATGCCGACGGTATTATAAACTATTACTTAAGCATATTTCTGCAACTGAATAGAGAAATAGAGTGCTCTGATTTCAGAAAAGTAGTTGCGTTGACTTATCAGTCTCACAAGTATATAAAAATTCATCTACTAAAATTTATTATAGCTCGATTTATGTACAGCGCACATCACTAATTTTCATTGGCATTTAAATCGAACGGTTTCGGCGCGTTCTCCGCTTGTGGCTATTTTTCGTGAACTGTGAATTGTGAGTGGTGTCGGTGGGCATAGCATAGTCTGCGAGTGATCATTTGTGTCTTGGCATTTGCATTAATCTTAAATTGTTTCTTTGGGAACGCATTTAACTGGACGTGGTGTGTACAGAGCGGATTTTGCATCAACGCGAAGGCGAGGAAGTTTTTTGTGTTTCGAGTGAACGCCAAGGCAAAGGGACATCAGAGCAAAATGGCCGCAAAACCGGAGGATAAAAGCACAGATATACCGGATCGTCTCTTCGACTCCAATCAACGCAGGACGTATAAGCGTATGCGCTTCTTTGGAAAGGTAAGACTTGCCCCAGAAGTGGATCATTGTGTTCTAGGGAATCCTCATGCACATTTTAACAACTCTGCGCAGCCTCACAGCGCTGGGCATACACATATGTATGTAAGGGCATGCAAACCAACACATACAAGCATGCGGCTTACATCTATTTTCGCCTCAGTTTCCTTTGGCACCCTTCCACTGTTTTATGTGTGAACGCGTGCGTGTGTGTTGCCTGTAGAGTTGTCAAAGAAGTGACGGCCAGCCACATACATGCATGCAAACGTACATTCTTTTTTTTTGTCGCGTCGCATTCAATTTACAATTATTTAGTAAAAATTGTGGCTATAATGAGATGTTTTTGCCAATTGCTTGTGTAGGCGGCTTTGCCAAGTGCTACGAAATCATCGATGTGGAGACCGACGATGTTTTTGCCGGCAAAATCGTATCAAAGAAGCTGATGATCAAGCACAACCAGAGGAGAAGACCGCTCAGGAGTTACCATTCATCGTAGTCTCAATCATCCAACATAGTGAAGTTCCATAGCTATTTCGAGGATGTCCAGAACATTTACATTGTCCTGGAGCTTTGACAAGAAGCGGGTAAGTACGCCGGAAATTCAGCATAGCATGCGTTCTTCCGAAACTAATGGATCCCGCCTTTTTGCCACTCAGTCGATGATGGAGCTGCAACAAGCGCCGGAAAAGCATCACGGAGTTCGAGTTGCCGCTACTACATTTACCAGATCATCCAAGGCGTCAAGTATCTGCACGACAACCGCATTATCCATCGCGACTTGAAGCTAGGAAACCTGTTCTTAAACGATATGCTGCACGTGAAGATTGGCGACTTTGGCCTAGCCACTCGCATCGAATATGAGGGCGAACGCAAGAAGACTCTGTGCGGCACCCCAAACTACATTGCCCAGAATTCTCACCAAAAAGGGGCATTCGTTCGAAGTGGACATATGGTCCATTGGCTGCGTCATGTACACTCTGTTGGTAGGCCAACCGCCGTTTGAGACCAAAACGCTGAAGGACACTTATTCAAAGATCAAGAAGTGCGAGTACAGAGTGCCAAGCTACTTGAGAAAACCTGCTGCTGATATGGTGATCTCCATGCTCCAGCCGAACCCTGAGAGCCGCCAGCAATTGGCCAGTTGCTGAACTACGACTTCCTGAAGGGCTCGAAGGTGCCAACGTTCTTGCAAGCTCTTGCCTAACTATGGCTCCGCGAATTGGCATCAACGACACCATTGAAGACTCCATTCATCGCAAGCCGCTGATGGAGATGAACGGCATTAGGGATGATACTCGTCTGGAGTCAACATTCCTCAATACCAACTTGCACGACGCCATCACTGCCTGGCCCAGGTGTGCCGCCACAACGAAGACTACCGCAGCGACATTGAGAGCTTGCACCAGCAGCTCACCAATCTGATCAACAACAAGGTTTGTAATCATTGCAGTGATTGTATCTGTTAAATAATTATTAATCATCTCGTGCTTACAGCCGCGCATACTGCAAGGCAATCTCGGGGATGAGAATACCGATCCTGCAGCACAGCGCTCTTCTGGATATCCAAATGGGTCGACTACAGTGACAAATACGGCTTCGGTTATCAGCTCTGTGATGAGGGCATTGGCGTTATGTTCAACGACACAACCAAATTGATTCTGCTTCCGAACCAGATCAACGTCCACTTCATAGACAAGGACGGAAAGGAGAGCTACATGACTACGACGATTACTGCAAGACACTTGATAAAAAGATGAAGCTGCTTTCCTACTTCAAGCGTTACATGATCGAGCATCTCGTGAAGGCTGGAGCCAATAATGTGAACATTGAGAGTGATCAGATATCGCGTATGCCCCATTTGCACTCCTGGTTCGCACAACGTGTGCTGTGGTCATGCATCTTACCAACGGTTCCGTACAGGTAGCTACACAAATTTAGTAAATGCTCTCCCGACTTATAGAAATTAACCAAAACTATTCCTGATTTCAGCTTAATTTTTCGGATCACATGAAGCTCATTCTTTGTCCGCGTTATGAGTGCCATTACATACGTGGATCACGAGAAGAACTTCCGCACATATCGCTTCTCGACCATCGTGGAGAACGGTGTGTCCAAAGAATTATATCAAAAGATACGCTATGCCAAGAAAAACTTAGAAAAAATGCTGGAGAAGATGTTTCTTTAATTGTTGGATGATGTTCACCATCTCCACAACCTACCAGCGGACTATCATTCTAAGGCAAAATGTTAGTTTAAGCTAAATCACGAACGCCTTAGCCAACCAACCTAACCTCGGGGTCGACTTAATATCACCAATTCCCATTCTGTTCCCACGCCAATTCTTTCCACAATCGTAGTTTCTGTCCAAATTTGTATTTACTGTTTAACGTTTTTTTTTTCGTTTGTGTTTTGCATTCCACTTTAGTTCCTGTTTAACGTTTATATCTGTTCAAATATTTTCGTACACGAATATCGAAAGAAATTATTAATAAATAAAAATAAATGTATACTTTTAGAAATTACAAGTAATCTCGATCGCCCACGCATCATTTCAACAATTCGAACATTTGTGTAGAAAAACAACAAACAAAACATGGATGTTAACTATTAGAACCTGCGGTTTGGGAGTAAACATTTCTTTTGTATTTTTACCTAAGCTAATAAAATTTGAACCACTGTAGTAATAAATACAATGCTTCTCAAATTATTCAAATTGGAAGATTTTACGTCTCAAATTGATTCTAGGAATGTCTTATGTATTATATTTCTGTTTTCTGAGTACCGTCGGCCAAATTTCTATTGTTTCGGCTGACGCACGAATTAGGAAACTTGAAACAATTTATCGCAGTTCAGGTGTAAGTATCGTGGTAATTTTTTTTTTTGGAGGTATAGAGAAGATCGGATATAAAAAAAAGACTTTAAATACAGTGTTTTTTCCGCAGTATACGTCAGGTTGCCATCTGTTGATGTTAATGTAGGTGACAATTTTGTTGTTCGCTGTGTGGGTGGCTCATCAATCTCCGTGGTGTCTATGATCACGTTGTGGGAACGTTTGATTGCCACATCTTCTGAAAGAGCGGCGCTAGACGAGTGATAGGGCGCTTGTATACGCAGATGCTGTCTTAACGTCAACCACTCGTACGTGGTTGTCCTGTCCAGGATATGTCTTAATGATGCGACCCATTGGCCACTTCATTACAGGAAGGTTGTCTTCCTTAACCAAAACTAATAATCCTTCAGGTACGTTTGGTGAAGCGGTCTTCCATTTATGCCGAGCTTGCAATTCTTGGAGGTATTCTGTAGACCATTGTTTCCAGAATGAATGCTTTAGGCGCAGATACCAATTCCCAGCGCTTGACCAATGTTCTTCCTTGTTGAATCAGTATTGACGTCAGGAGGCGTTGTCAATGGTTCACAATCAAGAAGTGTCCTGGGGTGAGCGCTGTTGTATCAGTGGGATCATTTGACATTGGAGTGATGGGTCGAGAATTGAGAATTGCTTTAATTTCGATTATCACTGTGTTTAGTTCTTCAAATGTCAATGAGGCTGTGTTGGTGGTTGTTATCAACAGCTTTTTTTCTGATTTTACGCCGCTTCCAGAGGCCGCAAACGATGGAGCCTGGGAGGAATGAATTTAAAATCCACTTGTTTTTTTGTTGCAATGATTCGTGATCAGAGCACTTGCCTTTGAGCTGAATATAGAGTCTTCTAATTCTTAAGCTGGTTGTTTGCACCACAAAGTTCGTTGCATTGTCGCAATGAATAGTTTGGCACTTCCCACGTCTGCTTAAGAATCGACGCAGGGCGGCCAAGAATGCATCTGTGGTCAGGTCGCTTACCAGCTCCAGGTGTACTGCCTTTGTGGAAAAGCAGCAGAAACACGGCGATGTATGCCTTTTCCTGGTCTTTTCCTCGGATCTTATGGTGGATCGAGATTGGTCCACAGTAGTCGACGCCTGCATTAAGAAACGGGCGTGCTTGTGTGACTCGTTGTGCTGGGAGATTGCCCATGATCTGGTGCATCAGCTTTGGTCTAGCCTTGGTGCATCTAACACAGCTGTGGATGATGCTTCTAGCCATTGTCTTGTTCATTGATAATCCAATATTGTTGTCTTGCGATTGCCCTTAATGCTTGAGCACCACAATGCATGTTCTCCTCATGTAGCTCCGCAAGATCATTTTGACGATTGGGTCATTGTAAGGCAGCAAAACTGGGTGTTTTGCGTTGTATGGAAGTAGAGCTTCTTCAAGTCTACCACCAACTCGGATGAGCTATCGTCTCCTAGGAAGGGAGATACGATATGATCGAGCTCTTTCTATCCACAGTCTTATAGCGTTGGAACTGTTTTAACTCTGCTGTAACTCGACTTGTTGTATGGTTGCAGATTATAGTGCGGGGTGAGTCAGTTTTCTGGAGAGCTCGTGGTCGCTTGTGGTTTGTAGCAGAGCGTAACATATATCACAATGCGTTCGTTGTGAAACGGTTGCTATGTCTGCAGTATATAATTCGTCCAAGTGCGTAGGTGGATTGCAAGTTACATGTTTAGCTTTTCTCTCAAGATTGCTGGGTTCTATGTTGGGTGCCTTCGTCAGTTGTCTCGAGATCCGTGCAGGAATAATGGTCCATATAACCACAGATTGTGATCTGCCAGTCTGCTCGCTGCGATTCCTCTCGACAGGACATCGGCTGCGTTGTTGGCCGATGACACGTGACGCCATTGTGACTGGTTTGTTAATGCCTGGATTTTGGCTATTCGATTTGCCACAAAGGTATGGTATGTTGATGACGATGCGTTTATCCAGGATAACACAACGGTGGAATCACTCCAACACCATCCTGAAACCGTGTTAATGTCGGGATCCTGTCGGACTCGGTTTGTGAGCTCGGCACCGAGGACTGCAGCACTCAGTTCTAACCGTGGTAGCGATTGTTTGGCTGTCGGCGCACACGTGATTTCGAACAGAGCAGTCTTACTGACACTTGGTTGTTTTTGTATGTAGCGCGTACATATACAGCTGCGCCATATGCTCGTTCTGATGCATCTACAAACGTATGGTGTTCTTGGGTAACTGGAGTTTTACCATCGTAGTATGCCGGGGAACTTGCATTTTGTTCAATGTTGTAAGTCGTCCGGTATTCTTTCCATTCGGTTTGGTGTTGTAATGGTATATTCGTCATCCCAATCCAGTTTGAGCTCCCAAAGTTGTTGCATGAAGATTTTTGCCTTTACTACACCGGTGCAAAGAGTCTAGTGGGTCAAAGTTTTGGGCCAGTTCGAACATACCACCCGTTTGGTGATGCGTGTAGCCTGGCTTTTCTGTGTTCGTCCACACAATGTATCCTTCTTCGGCATCAGATTGAGACCAGAGTTTTCACGCTGTAGTGCTCTAGTGTCTCTCCTAGTTTTACATCGGTTACAGTATCCTCTTTGGGGATTCCTTGGAGAGTTGCTCATTGTTGGAGCACCACTTGCGCAATTTGAATCCGGACGGTAGCAATATTTTATTTAGTTCTTGTCGAACATGAATTGCCTCTGGAATCGTGTTTGCTCCAGTTAGACAGTCCGTCAACATAGAAATCGGTTTTAATGTTGTTGATCCTACTGGTAGTCTGTCTTTGTATTGTATTGTCAAATGATCCAGACATTTCGTTGCTAGGAACGGAGCAGCTGTTGTCCCATATGTTACTGTTTCAGGCGATAGTACCTGATCTCTTCGGATGGATTGTTTCTCCAGACTATCATCTGATAGAATTGATCCTCCGGGTTCATCCACACTTGCCGGTACATCTTTTCTATGTCCGCTGTGAATACGTACTTATGAATTCGAAATCGTAGCAGAATGGACATAAGTTCGCTCTGAACGGTGGGTCCAGCCTGCAGAATGTCGTTCAAAGATTTCCCGCTTGTTGATTTGCATGAAGGCATCGAAATACTACCCGAAGCTTTGTGGTGGTGCTTTCAGGTTTGAGTACACAATGATGTGGAATGAAGTAGTGCCTTTTTGGGAACTTTTGATGCTGGCACACCTTTCATATGTCTAGTCTTCATACTCTTCCATGAAGTCCACATAACTCTTCCAAGTTTCTGGTGAGCTTCGCCGCTCCAACGCTAGGAATCTTTTTGTTGCGGTTTCCAACGACTCCCCAGGGCTGAAGGGTGGCAATCAATATCGGATCCCATGTAGATATATTGATGCCAATCCCTTTAGTGATGCAAGGGATTCTATGGTTGTTATATACAACTCTTTTAATGACTTGGGATCGTCATTAATTGTTTGGTGATTGAGGAAGCGGTTCAGTACCGTGTTCGAAACATCTCTGGGATTGTTGTATGCGTCAACTAGTATTTCCAAGCGGCTCATAATTTTCTTCCTTTAGATCGATATGTCGAATCAATCTTTCTGCCTCGCCGGTAACGGTGGTTTTAAGATACCACATCTTTTTTCACCGTAGGCATGTTGGTCTCATGCACCATGCATGAGAAAGATCGAAGAACTGGGTCCACTTTAATAGATCCCCATCAAACTTTGGGATGCTGATGCGTGGAAGCTGCACGTTATCCGTGTTTGGTGTGGCTGATTTCTATTGTTTCGGCTGACTCACGAATTAGGAAACTTGAAACAATTTATCGCAGTTCAGGTGTAAAGTATCGTGGTAATTTTTTTTTGGAGGTATAGAGAAAGATCGGATATAAAAAAAAGACTTTAAATACAGTGTTTTTTCCCGCAGTATACGTCAGGTTGCCCATCTGTTGATGTTAATGTAGGTGACAATTTTGTTGTTCGCTGTGTGGGTGGCTCATCAATCTCCGTGGTGTCACTGATCACGTTGTGGGAACGTTTGATTGCCACATCTTCTGGAAAGAGCGGCGCTAGACGAGTGATAGGGCGCTTGTATACGCAGATGCTGTCTTAACGTCAACCACTCGTACGTGGTTGTCCTGTCCAGGATATGTCTTAATGATGACCCATTGGCCACTTCATTACAGGAAGGTTGTCTTCCTTAACCAAAACTAATAATCCTTCAGGTACGTTTGGTGAAGCGGTCTTCCATTTATGCCGAGCTTGCAATTCTTGGAGGTATTCTGTAGACCATTGTTTCCAGAATGAATGCTTTAGGCGCGATACCAATTCCCAGCGCTTGACCAATGTTCTTCCTTGTTGATCAGTATTGACGTCAGGAGGCGTTGTCAATGGTTCACCAATCAAGAAGTGTCCTGGGGTGAGCGCTGTTGTATCAGTGGGTTGCTGGGTTGCATACGGTACATAAACCGTCTACAGTTTGGTCGTCGCAACTAGAACTTGAACCAGTTGGACTGCGGAGTGGGTATCCTACGGTGCGCAAGGGAGGGTCTGAAGACACGGCGACAGCCTCTGATATTGCGATGGAAGATGAGTGACAGGCAGTTATGGTACTGTTTCTGATACTGATTTTATTGATAAAATGATTCTTATTTATAGGTGATAAAAGGTACAAAAGTGCTGAGTCTGTAAAATATATGTTTTGTGTATTATGGATAATTTTAGTGTCTGGTGGGCAATTGCGATATTTTGATGGTCAGCAACTGCCCCGCTGTCTTTGCCATCTGCGGAGAGAGTGCATTGTCAGCAGAACTCACTGCAGTGGCCAGTTGTTTGTCGTGAGGTATTATATTACATGTTAAATAGAACACTGTGTCACGGTGCCACTGTGTTATGCCGACGGGTATTATAAACTATTACTTAAGCATATTTCTGCAACTGAACAAAATAGAGTGCTCTGATTTCAGAAAATAGTTGCGTTGACTTATCAGTCTCACAAGTATATAAAAATTCATCTACTAAAATTTATTATAGCTCGATTTATGTACAGCGCACATCACTAATTTTCATTGGCATTTAAATCGAACGGTTTCGGCGCGTTCTCC